>NC_074677.1:2163199-2175699 GCF_029448725.1 Salvelinus fontinalis
GTACTGTACATCTGAATACTGTATAGTACAGTACATCTGAATACTGTATAGTAATACTGTACATCTGAATACGGTATAGTACTGTACAGCTGAATACTGTATAGTACTACTGTACATCTGAATACTGTATAGTAATAATGTACATCTGAATACTGTATAGCACTGTACATCTGGATACTGTACAGTAATAATGTACATCTGAATACTGTATAGTAATGTACATCTGAATACTGTATAGTACTGTACATCTGAATACTGTATAGTACTACTGTACATCTGAATACTGTATAGTACTACAGTACATCTGAATACTGTATAGTAATACTGTACATCTGAATACTGTATAGTACTCAACATCTGAATACTGTATTGTAATGCTGTACATCTGATTACTGTTTAGCAGCATTGTAGGAGTAGGGATTTTGTAGGCTGTTGGTTACTGATTACAGTTGAATCTCACATAGACAGGTCCGCCTTACCTCGTTAAAATGTATTAAACTATGTCAGTCAGTTCATTTAAGAACAAATTCTTATTTACAATTACGGCCTACCCGAGCCAAACCCGGACGATGCTGGGTCAATTGAGCGCCGCCCTATGGGACTACCAATCACGGCCAGATGTAATACAGCCTGGATTCGAACCAGGGACTGTAGTGATGCCTCTTGCACTGAGATGCAGTGCCTTAGACCGCTGTATCAGTTGGGAGCACAGTTAATAACACATGAACTAAACACACATTTACTCTGGACAGTAAACGTTGTCTTTATGTCATGGATTAAATGATGTAACTAATTAGTCAGGAGGCAGTAGTAAGGATGGAGAAACTAATTTCAAGTTTCAGAAAGAGGTCGTATATATACAGAGATAACTATTCCGCCCTGAGACAGTAGAAGAAGCAAATATCAATCTGGAGAGGAATACTCACAGAAAGTCTCAGAATTTCAAAGGTTATCTAATGTTGCCTTGTTAGTCTTGTGTTAGTTTCCTGTAGGTTGTGTCTAGAGTGGTGTATCTGTAGTTTGTAGGTCTGACTGATCCCTATAAAGACTTTATATCAAGGAATTTATAGCCTTTACCAGAATTACTCTCTCTCTCTCTCTCTCTCTCTCTCTCTCTCTCTCTCTCTCTCTCTCTCTCTCTCTCTCTCTCTCTCTCTCTCTCTCTCTCTCTCTCTCTCTCTCTCTCTCTCTCTCTCTCTCTCTCTCTCTTCCTGTCTCTCTCTCGCTCTCTCACACTCACTTTATTGGCATGGGACACATCCCACTGGGCAGGCACTGGTTGAAGCAATATTGTTCCCACGTCATTTCGTTTTCGGCAGCTATATATAAAAATATTAAATAAAGAAAAGTGATATGAAAAATGAATGTGTCTGTTTTTGTCTTATGTTTGATGATTGACAGTGAGTTTATAGTGTTGTTTTCTGTTGGTGGTGAGGATACAGGAAGTTGTTTTCTGTTGGTGGTGAGGATACAGGAAGTTGTTTTCTGTTGGTGGTGAGGATACAGGAAGTTGTTTTCTGTTGGTGGTGAGGATACAGGAAGTTGTTTTCTGTTGGTGGTGAGGATACAGGAAGTTGTTTTCTGTTGGTGGTGAGGATACAGGAAGTTGTTTTCTGTTGGTGGTGAGGATACAGGAAGTTGTTTTCTGTTGGTGGTGAGGATACAGGAAGTTGTTTTCTGTTGGTGGTGAGGATACAGGAAGTTGTTTTCTGTTGGTGGTGAGGATACAGGAAGTTGTTTTCTGTTGGTGGTGAGGATACAGGAAGTTGTTTTCTGTTGGTGGTGAGGATACAGGAAGTTGTTTTCTGTTGGTGGTGAGGATACAGGAAGTTGTTTTCTGTTGTTGGTGAGGATACAGGAAGTTGTTTTCTGTTGGTGGTGAGGATACAGGAAGTTGTTTTCTGTTAGTGGTGAGGATACAGGAAGTTGTTTTCTGTTGGTGGTGAGGATACAGGAAGTTGTTTTCTGTTGGTGGTGAGGATACAGGAAGTTGTTTTCTGTTGGTGGTGAGGATACAGGAAGTTGTTTTCTGTTGGTGGTGAGGATACAGGATGTTGTTTTCTGTTGGTGATGAGGATACAGGAAGTTGTTTTCTGTTGGTGGTGAGGATACAGGAAGTTGTTTTCTGTTGGTGGTGAGGATACAGGAAGTTGTTTTCTGTTGGTGGTGAGGATACAGGAAGTTGTTTTCTGTTAGTGGTGAGGATACAGGAAGTTGTTTTCTGTTGGTGGTGAGGATACAGGAAGTTGTTTTCTGTTGGTGGTGAGGATACAGGAAGTTGTTTTCTGTTGGTGGTGAGGATACAGGAAGTTGTTTTCTGTTGGTGGTGAGGATACAGGAAGTTGTTTTCTGTTGGTGGTGAGGATACAGGAAGTTGTTTTCTGTTAGTGGTGAGGATACAGGAAGTTGTTTTCTGTTGGTGGTGAGGATACAGGAAGTTGTTTTCTGTTGGTGGTGAGGATACAGGAAGTTGTTTTCTGTTGGTGGTGAGGATACAGGAAGTTGTTTTCTGTTAGTGGTGAGGATACAGGAAGTTGTTTTCTGTTGGTGGTGAGGATACAGGAAGTTGTTTTCTGTTGGTGGTGAGGATACAGGAAGTTGTTTTCTGTTGGTGGTGAGGATACAGGAAGTTGTTTTCTGTTAGTGGTGAGGATACAGGAAGTTGTTTTCTGTTGGTGGTGAGGATACAGGAAGTTGTTTTCTGTTGGTGGTGAGGATACAGGAAGTTGTTTTCTGTTGGTGGTGAGGATACAGGAAGTTGTTTTCTGTTGGTGGTGAGGATACAGGAAGTTGTTTTCTGTTAGTGGTGAGGATACAGGAAGTTGTTTTCTGTTGGTGGTGAGGATACAGGAAGTTGTTTTCTGTTGGTGGTGAGGATACAGGAAGTTGTTTTCTGTTGGTGGTGAGGATACAGGAAGTTGTTTTCTGTTGGTGGTGAGGATACAGGAAGTTGTTTTCTGTTGGTGGTGAGGATACAGGAAGTTGTTTTCTGTTGGTGGTGAGGATACAGGAAGTTGTTTTCTGTTAGTGGTGAGGATACAGGAAGTTGTTTTCTGTTGGTGGTGAGGATACAGGATGTTGTTTTCTGTTGGTGATGAGGATACAGGAAGTTGTTTTCTGTTGGTGGTGAGGATACAGGAAGTTGTTTTCTGTTGGTGGTGAGGATACAGGAAGTTGTTTTCTGTTGGTGGTGAGGATACAGGAAGTTGTTTTCTGTTGGTGGTGAGGATACAGGAAGTTGTTTTCTGTTGGTGGTGAGGATACAGGAAGTTGTTTTCTGTTGGTGGTGAGGATACAGGAAGTTGTTTTCTGTTGGTGGTGAGGATACAGGATATATTTGTTGTTTTAAGACGGAATGTGTTAAAGGCTTTTGGTTTTTCTTTTTATGTTTTGAGGTTGGACTTTTAGGGAGTATGGCATTTTAGAACGCAGGGTGCACAGATTGGTGTCACCTCGTCAGTCAGTACAGTGGGGCAAAAAAGTATTTAGTCAGCCACCAATTGTGCAAGTTCTCCCACTTAAAAAGATGAGAGAGGCCTGTAATTTTCATCATAGGTACACTTCAACTATGACAGACAAAATGAGAAAAAGAAATCTAGAAAATCACATTGTAGGATTTTTTATGAATTTATTTGCAAATTATGGTGGAAAACTTACTTACAAGCCCTTAACCAACAGTGCGGTTCAAGAAGAGCTAAGAAATATTTACCAAATAAACTAAAGTAAAAAATACTAAAAAGTAATACAATAACATAACAATAACAAGGCTATGTAGAGGGGACACCGGTACCGAGTCAATGTGCGCTGGTACAGGTTAGTGGTCATTTGTAGTTTGGGGGTAGAAGGTGTTGAGGAGCCTTATTGGTCCTAGACTTGGCGCTCCGGTACCAATTGCCGTGCGGTAGCAGAGAAAACAGTCTATGACTTGGTTGACTGGAGTCTCTGACAATTTTATGGGCTTTCCTCTGACACCGCCTGGTATGGATGGCAGGAAGCTTGTCCCCAGTGATGTACTGGGCCGTTAGTGGGGGCCTGTTCAGCTCGCCTTTTCCTGTAGTCCACGAACAGCTCCTTTGTCTTGATCACATTGAGGGAGAGGTTGTTGTCCTGGCACCACACTGCCAGTTCTCTGACTTCTTCCCTATAGGCTGTCTCATCGTTGTCAGTGATCAGGCCTACCCCCGTTGGGTCGCCAGCAAACTCAATAATGGTGTTGGAGTCGTGTTTGGACACGCAGTCGTGGGTGAACATGGAGTATAGCAGGGGACTAAGTCCACACCCCTGGGAACCAACTCAGGCCACCATAAACCTACAAACCCCTAGACCATACAAAATCCCCATAGATAAACAAAAACCCTAGACAAGACAAAAACCCTAGACAATACAAAAATAAACAAATCACCCTTGTCACACCCTGACCTAACCAAAAAATAAAGAAAACAAATATAACTAAAGTCATATTTGGCTGTTCCAGGCTGAATGCCCTCTCTAGCCCGGCACCTCCAGTGTGCAGGTCGAACCGGGCTGTGGGGGAGCCACCATAAACCCCTAGACAAGACAAAAACTAAACAAACCACCCTTGTCACACCCTGACCTAACCAAATAATAAAGAAAGCAAATATAACTAAAGTCAGGGCGTGACACCATTAAAGAACACCCTCTGTGTTCTGTTAGACAGGTAACTCTTTATCCACATTATAGCAGGGGGTGTAAAGCCATAACACATTATAGCAGGGGGTGTAAAGCCATAACACATTATAGCAGGGGGTGTAAAGCCATAACACATTATAGCAGGGGGTGTAAAGCCATAACACATTATAGCAGGGGGTGTAAAGCCATAACACATTATAGCAGGGGGTGTAAAGCCACAACACATCATAGCAGGGGGTGTAAAGCCACAACACATCATAGCAGGGGGTGTAAAGCCACAACACGTTTTTCCAGCAGCAGACTATGATCAATAATGTCAAAAGCCGCACTGTTAGTGGGATTTATATGTTCATATGAATTATTAGAATATTCCACCCTGAAACTCATATGATTGTATGAAATTGATTAGAATCATGATGAAATTGATTGAAAGCATAAGATTATTTTAGTGATGTGTGTGGTTTTAGACAGTTGAATTATATTTCCTTGAGTGTAGTTTTTAGTCAGAATTAGAGCATAACAATATATCTGTATTTTAGTATCTTAAAGGACAGACTGTCTGAGCAAGATTCAGTGCCGACCTTGGCTGGGGGGGGGGGGGGCGCACTGAGAGCACTTCCCAGGGTCTCCCTATCTTGAGGGAGGACGGGGAGTGAGTTTCACGGACTCCCCTAATCTCTGTCGGCTGGGTAGCTGAACAGTGTGTGCGTAGGATACTGTAACGTTCTTCGTCGGGCGAAAGAGAGGAGGACCAAAATGCAGCGTGGTGAGTATTAATTTTAATAAGAATACTTAAACAACGAACAAAACAATAAACCGACAAACGAACGAAAACGTAACAGTCCCGTAACTTGATCACTAACACAGGAACAATCACCCACAATACAAAACAGGCTACCTAAATATGGTTCCCAATCAGAGACAACGACTAACACATGCCTCTGATTGAGAACCATATCAGGCCAAACACAGAGAAACAGACAAACTAGACATACAACACAGAATGCCCACTCATATCACACCCTGACCAAACAAAACATAGAAACAAACAACGCAAAGTATGGTCAGGGCGTGACAGATACCTACTGTTTGTGTGCAAGAGTATGTGTGTATGTCACGATCGTCAACGGGACTGAGAGAGGACCAAGGCGCAGCGCGTTGAAAGTACATCTTCTTTTATTTTAAAGAAGGAAAACAAAACAACAAACAGAACAGACGACCGTGAAGCTATACAAACATCAGTGCTGACACAAAACACTTCGACATAGACAATTCCCCACAAAAGCTAAAGCCCATGGTTGCCTTAAATATGGCTCCCAATCAGAGACAACAATAACCAGCTGTCGCTAATTGAGACCCAATTCAGGCAACCACAGCCTTTCCTAGAACCGACACTCAACCATAGACATACCTAGACACATTCACTCAACACAAACCCATACACTACACCCAACACCCCCTTTACCATATAACCACCCAAAACCCCATGTCACACCCTGACCTAACTAAAATAATAAAGAAAACAAAGAATACTAAGGCCAGGGCGTGACATACACCCCCCCTTAAGGTGCGAACTCCCGGCGCACCAGCACATAGTCTAGGGGAGGGTCTGGGTGGGCGTCCGTCCACGGCGGCGACTACCCGCTTTCGTAGCCTTCTCCAAATGGCCACCCTCCACCTTAACCCCACTGGATTAAGGGGCAGCACCGGACTAAGGGGCAGCACCGGACTAAGGGGCAGCACCGGACTAAGGGGCAGCACCGGGATAAGGGGCAGCACCGGGATAAGGGGCATCACCGGGATAAGGGGCATCACCGGGATAAGGGGCATCACCGGGATAAGGGGCATCACCGGGATAAGGGGCAGCACCGGGATAAGGGGCAGCTCCGGACTGAGGGACGGCAGCTCCGGACTGAGGGACGAATCCTGGCTGGATGACGGCTCTGGCGGATCCTGGCTGGACGGCTCTGGCGGATCCTGGCTGGACGGCTCATGGTTGGCTGACGGATCTGGCTGCTCATGGCTGGCTGACAGATCTGGCTGCTCATGGCTGGCTGACGGATCTGGCTGCTCATGGCTGGCTGACGGATCTGGCTGCTCATGGCTGGCGGACGGATCTGGCTGCTCATGGCTGGCTGACGGATCTGGCTGCTCATGGCTGGCTGACGGATCTGGACGCTCATGGCTGGCTGACGGATCTGGACGCTCATGGCTGGCTGGCGGCTCTGGCAGATCCTGTCTGGTTGGCGGCTCTGGCAGATCCTGTCTGGTTGGCGGCTCTGGCAGATCCTGTCTGGTTGGCGGCTCTGGCAGATCCTGTCTGGTTGGCGGCTCTGGCAGATCCTGTCTGGTTGGCGGCTCTGGCAGATCCTGACTGACGAATGGCTCTAGCGGCTCCTGACTGACTAACGGCTCTGACGGCTCGGGACAGACGGGCGGCTCTGACGGCACTGGGCAGACGGATGGCTCAGATGGCGCTCGGGAGACGGATGGCTCAGATGGCGCTGGGGAGACGGATGGCTCAGATGGCGCTGGGGAGACGGATGGCTTAGATGGCGCTGGGGAGACGGATGGCTCAGATGGCGCTGGGGAGACGGATGGCTCAGATGGCGCTGGGGAGACGGATGGCTCTGGCCGGAGTAGGCGCACTGTAGGCCTGGTGCGTGGTGCCGGAACTGGAGGCACCGGGCTAAGGACACGCACCTTCAGGCTAGTGTGGGGAGAAGGAACAGGGCATACTGGACCCTGGGGACGCACATTAGGCCTAGTGCGTGGTGCCGGAACTGGTGGTACCGGGCTGGGGACACGCATCTCAGGGCTAATGCGGGGAGCAGCAACAGGATGCACAGGACTCTTGAGACGCACAGGAGGCTTGGTGTGTGGTGCCGGAATTGGTGGTACCGGGCTGGAGACACGCACCATAGGACGAGTGCGTGGAGGAGGAACAGGGCTCTGGAGACACACTGGAAGCCTGGTGCGTGGTGTAGGCACTGGTGGTACCGGACTGGGGCGGGGAGGTGGCGCCGGAAATACCGGACCGTGCAGGCGTATTGGCTCCCTTGAGCATTGAGCCTGCCCAACCTTACCTGGTTGAATGCTCCCCGTCGCCCGACCAGTGCTGGGAGGTGGAATAACCCGCACTGGGCTATGTAGGCGAACCGGGGACACCATGCATAAGGCTGGTGCCATGTAAACCGGCCCGAGGAGACGCACTGGTGGCCAGATATGTAGGCTCAATACTCAATCTAGCCCTGCCAGTGCGGGGAGGTGGAATAACCCGCACTGGGCTATGCACAGTGCGTTCTACTGCGTAACACGGTGTCTGCCCGTACTCTCTCTCTCCATGGTAAGTACAGTCGTCGTGCTGCCTCCATACGCCTGTATCCCTCCTCGCACTGCGCCAGAGAATCCCAGACGGGCTCCGGCATTCGCCCTGGGTTGATCGCCCACCTGTCGATCTCCTCCCACGTAGTGTAGCCCAGATCCTTTTCCTGCCTCCGAGCTAGCTCCTCATATCGCCGCCTCTCTGTCACACCCTGACCTAACTAAAATAATAAAGAAAACAAAGAATACTAAGGCCAGGGCGTGACAGTGTATGAATTCTGTTTGTGTGCAAATGTATGTGCGTATGAATTCTGTTTGTGTGCAAATGTATGTGCGTATGAATTCTGTTTGTGTGCAAATGTATGTGCGTATGAATTCTGTTTGTGTGTAAATGTATGTGCGTATGAATTCTGTTTGTGTGCAAATGTATGTGCGTATGAATTCTGTTTGTGTGCAATAGTATGTGTGTAAGGAGCTAGTATAAAATGAATGATTTTTGTACAACTAACCAGCGCTCTCGTAAATAAACGTTCTGACTATCGTAGCCGGGCCTCCGTCTGATTCATTTCAGACGGAGTTTCTTACATATCCTGGGTTTCAGACGGAGTAGTTCATTGAATTGGGTTCATGAGCATTGAGAACATAGTTCTCATAACACGCACTGAAGTCTAACAAAACAGACCCCACAATCTTTTTATCAACATTTTCTCTCAGCCAATCATCAGTCATGTGTGTAAGTGCTGTGCTTGTTGAATGTCCTTCCCTATAAGCTGAAAGTCTGTTGTCAATTTGTTTAATGTGAAATAGCAATGTATCTGGTCAAATTAAGGGTTGGTAACAGGCTGATTGGGCGGGTACTTGAGCCAGTAAAGGGGGCTTTACTATTCTTGGGTAGCAGAATGACTTTAGCTTCCCTCCAGGACAGAGGGCACACTCTCTCTAGTCGGCTTAGACTGAAGATGTGGCAAATAGGAGTGACAATATCATCTGCTATTATCCTCAGTAATTTTCCATCCAGATTGTCAGACCCCAGGTGCCTTGTCATTGTTGATGGACAACAATCATTGTTTCACCTCTGCCACACTGACGTTACGGAATTCAAGATAACAGTGCTTGTCATAATTTGGTCCGATATACTTGGATGTGCAGTGTCAACGTTTGTTGCTGGCATGTCATCCCTAAGATTTCTTATCTTGCCAATGAAAAAGTCATTAAAGTAGTTGGCTTATCAGTGGGCTTTGTGATGAATGAGTCATATGATTCAATGAGCCATCTGATTCAATGAGCCATCTGATTCAATGAGCCATCTGATTCAATGAGCCATCTGATTCAATGAGCCATCTGATTCAATGAGCCATATGATTCAATGAGCCATATGATTCAATGAGCCACCTGATTCAATGAGCCACCTGATTCAATGAGCCATATGATTCAATGAGCCATATGATTCAATGAGCCACCTGATTCATTGAGCCATATGATTCAATGAGCCATATGATTCAATAAGCCATATGATTCAATGAGCCATCTGATTCAATGAGCCATCTGATTCAATGAGCCATATGATTCAATGAACCATCTGATTCAATGAGCCCTCTGATTCAATGAGCCATATGATTCAATGAGCCATATGATTCAATGAGCCATCTGATTCAATGAGCCATATGATTCAATGAATGATGGAGCAGAGTTGGCTTTTTTCCCAACATGTCATTTAAGGTGCCCCAAAGCTTTTTACTATCATTGTAAGTGTAGTTTCTACTTATTTTTACTCAATTTAGTGTCTATTTAAAATACATTTGCCAATGTGTTGTGCAGCCAGACTTATTGGTTACTTTGAAGAATCTCAAATATAACATATATTTTAATTTCTTTAATACTTTTTTGTTTACTACAGTACATGATATGTGTTATTTCATAGTTTTTGATGTCTTCACTATTATTCTACAATGTAGAAAATAGTAAAAAATAAAGAAAATCCTTGGAATGAGTAGGTGTCCAAACTTGTAGAAATATAACAAAACCATTTGACATAAAAACATGTGAGATCAAAGGTTAAAGGTTAAAGTGCATTCAAGAGGAGGCGGATCGATGGCTCAACATAACACACACACACTGCTACAGCCATATTCTCAGTCATTCATTAATCAGATGTTGTGAACCACAACTCAGATGAGGGCTCAGAGAGTACACTTAGGCATTCCTCAACAGATTACTGAGTCCTGTAACACACAAACCCCTCAGCCTGGCTTGGCCACTTACAGCGACAAAACATGAGCTTGTTTGTGGCTCTCTCCCTCTCTTACTCTTTGATTCTCTCTCTCTCTCTCTCTCTCTCTCGCTCTCTCTCTCTCTCTCTCTCTCTCTCTTTCGCCCTGTGTTCCTCTGGGAGGTAGTAGACTATTTAATCAGTTACAGGGACGTGTGTGTGTGTGTGTGTGTGTGTGTGTGTGTGTGTGTGTGTGTGTGTGTGTGTGTGTGTGTGTGTGTGTGTGTGTGTGTGTGTGTGTGTGTGTGTGTGTGTGTGTGTGTGTGTGTGTGTGTGTGTGTGTGTGTGCGTGCGTGTGCGCGTGCGCGTGCGTGTGTGTGTGTGTTTCTCTGCCTCTATGAACTGACTGACTGACTGTGCTATGTTACCTCACAGGGCACGTAATCTCTCTCTCTTTCTGTCCCCCTCTCGCTTCCCTTTTCTCTCTCTCTCTCTCTCTTTCTGTCCCCCTCTCGCTTCCCTTTCTCTCTCTCTCTCTCTCTCTCTCTCTTTTTCTTTCCCTACTTTCTCACTCTCCGTTTCCCTCTCTTATGCTCCCTCTCTCTCTCTCTGTCTCTTTCTCTTGGCTGAATGGAGAAGGCAGAATTTGTAGGTTCGTTGCCGGGGCCTGGCCTGGTTGCTGGGGATGTAGTTGCCTTGTCGGAGGTGGTGCGGGGTACAGGCGAGGAGCCGGCGGAGGCAGTGGTCAGTTCCAGACTGTTCCGCTGTGTGAGTGTTCGACGTTGGATACCCCTGGCCTACAGAGAGGAACTCTACCATGTACTGAGACTCACAGGACCTCTGGTGAGACACAAACTGTGTGTGTGTGTGTGTGTGTGTGTGTGTGTGTGTGTGTGTGTGTGTGTGTGTGTGTGTGTGTGTGTGTGTGTGTGCGTGTGTGTGTGTGTGTGTGTGTTTGTGTGTGCGCACGCGTAGTTCAGCTGTCACTGTCTGACTGAACAACCTTTCCTCCCAGCGACTAGAGTTATTGTAATGGACTGTTGTTATAGATACACTACATGGCCAAAAGTATCTGGACACCCCCAAAATCAGTGGAATAGAGCACAAAGTCATGCAATCTCCATAGACAAACATAGTCAGTAGAATGGGCCATACTGAAGAGCTCAGTGACTTTCAACGTGGCACCTTCACAAGACGCCACCTTTCCAACAAGTCAGTCAAAATGTTCTGTCCTCAGTGGAAAAATTCACTACCGAGTTCCAAACTGCCTCTGGAAGCAACGTCAGCACAAGAACTGTTTGTCAGGAGCTTCATGAAATGGGTTTCCATGGCCGAGCAGCCAAGCGTCGGCTGGAGTGGTGTAAAGCTCGCCGCCATTGGCCTCTGGAGCAGTGTTCTCTGGAGTGATTAATCACGCATCTGGCAGCTCGACGGACAAATCTGGGTTTGGCGGATGACAGGAGAACGTTACCTGCCCGATGCATAGTGCCAAGTGTAAAGTTTGGTGGAGGAGGAATAATGGTCTGGGGCTGTTTTTCATGGTTGAGGCCCCTTAGTTCCAGTGAAGTGAAATCTTAACCCTACAGCATACAATGACATTCTAGATGATTCTGTGCTTCCAACTTTGTGGCAACAGTTTGGGGAAGTCCCTTTCCTGTTTCGGCATGACAATGCCCCCGTGCACAAAGAGAGGTCCATACAGAAATTATTTGTCTAGATCGGTGTGGAAGAACTTGACTGGCCTGCACAGAGCCCTGACCTCAACCTCATCCAACACCATTGGGATGAATTGGAACAACCAACTGTGAGCCAGGCCTTATCGCCCAACTCACTAATGCTCTTGTGGCTGAATGGAAGCAAGTCCCCACAGCAATGTTCCAACATCTAGTGGAAAGCCTTCCCAGAAGAGTGAAGGCTGTTATAACAGCAATGTTCCAACATCTAGTGGAAAGCCTTCCCAGAAGAGTGGAGGCTGTTATAGCAGCAATGTTCCAACATCTAGTGGAAAGCCTTCCCAGAAGAGAGAAGGCTGTCATAGCAGCAATGTTCCAACATCTAGTGGAAAGCCTTCCCAGAAGAGAGAAGGCTGTCATAGCAGCAATGTTCCATCATCTAGTGGAAAGCCTTCCCAGAAGAGTGGAGGCTGTTATAGCAGCAATGTTCCAACATCTAGTGGAAAGCCTTCCCAGGAGAGGGGAGGCTGTTATAGAAGCAATGTTCCAACATCTAGTAGAAAGCCTTCCCAGAAGAGTAGAGGCTGTTATAGCAGCAATGTTCCAACATCAATTGGAAAGCCTTCCCAGGAGAGTGGAGGCTG
>NC_074677.1:2180699-2285699 GCF_029448725.1 Salvelinus fontinalis
CTGCCCTGCTGGGGCCTCCTCATCAACGCCCACAACATCCTCCTAGCCATGAATCAGGAGCAGGAGGTGGCCCGGTGGGAAACACTCACACAGATACACACACACACACACACACACACACACACACACACACACACACACACACACACACACACACACACACACACACACACACACACACACACACACACACACACACACACACACACACACACACACGATGTGAATGTTGGCTCAAACATTGTGGTTCGTAAAGAGCTGACTGTTTGTTCTGTTGTCTCCCCGTCAGGATCGCCCAGCTTTATGTGATGCTTTACCTGCCTGCTGTTCCTGTGAGTAACACTGTCTCCAACCAGAGGACTGAGATAGAGCCTGAACAGCCTGAACAGGGACATAGAACAGTCTAGACACAGCCTGATTGTGGACAGTCTAGATAGAGCCTGGTTGAGGACAGAGGACTGAGATAGAGCCTGAACAGGGACATAGAACAGCCTGATTGTGGACAGTCTAGATAGAGCCTGGTTGAGGACAGAGGACTGAGATAGAGCCTGAACAGGGACATAGAACAGCCTGATTGTGGACAGTCTAGATAGAGCCTGGTTGAGGACAGAGGACTGAGATAGAGCCTGAACAGGGACATAGAACAGCCTGATTGTGGACAGTCTAGATAGAGCCTGGTTGAGGACAGAGGACTGAGATAGAGCCTGGGTGGGGACAGATGACAGTCTATATAGAGCCTGGGTTGGGACAGAGACCAGTCGAGACAGATCTTGGGTGGGGACAGAGAACTGCGGTTTAGTCTGGGTGGGGACAAAGGACAGTGTATATATGGTCTAGGTGGAGACAGATGACAGACTAGATAGAGTCTGGGTGGGGGCAGAATACTGAAAGAGGACTGAGATAGATCTAGGTGGAGATAGAGGACTAAGAATGAGCCAGGTTGGAGAAAGAGGACATGCCCGATAGAGCAAAGGTGCAGACAGAAGACAGTCTAGATAGGGCCTGGCTGGGGACATAGGCCTCAGATAGGGCCTGGCTGGGGACATAGGCCTGAGATAGAGCCTGGGTGGGTCCTGAAGACAGTCTAGGTAGAGCCTGGGTGGGGAAAGAGGACTGAGATACACCCCACTCTATCTCAGTCCTCTGTCCCCACTTAGGCTACATGTCAGTCCTCTGTCCCCATCCAGGCTACATGTCAGTCCTCTGTCCCCATCCAGGCTACATGTCAGTCCTCTGTCCCCACCCAGGCTACATGTCAGTCCTCTGTCCCCATCCAGGCTACATGTCAGTCCTCTGTCCCCACCCAGGCTACATGTCAGTCCTCTGTCCCCATCCAGGCTACATGTCAGTACTCTGTCCCCATCCAGGCTACATGTCAGTCCTCTGTCCCCATCCAGGCTACATGTCAGTCCTCTGTCCCCATCCAGGCTACATGTCAGTCCTCTGTCCCCATCCAGGCTACATGTCAGTCCTCTGTCCCCACCCAGGCTACATGTCAGTCCTCTGTCCCCATCCAGGCTACATGTCATTCCTCTGTCCCCACCCAGGCTGTATGTCAGTCCTCTGTCCCCATCCAGGCTACATGGCAGTCCTCTGTCCCCATCCAGGCTACATGTCAGTCCTCTGTCCCCACCCAGGCTGTATGTCAGTCCTCTGTCCCCATCCAGGCTACATGTCAGTCCTCTGTCCCCATCCAGGCTACATGTCAGTCCTCTGTCCCCACCCAGGCTACATGTCAGTCCTCTGTCCCCATCCAGGCTACATGTCAGTCCTCTGTCCCCATCCAGGCTACATGTCAGTCCTCTGTCCCACCGAACTCTATCAAGACTGTCATTTGTCCCCACACATGTTCTATCTCAGTCTGTCTCAGTGTTGCATCTGTAATACGAGGGATCTGTCTGGAGTCTGACTGATCCATCTGGGGTCTGAGTGTTCTGTCTGGGGTCTGAGTGTTCTGTCTGGGGTCTGAGTGTTCTGTCTGGGGTCTGAGTGGTCTGTCTGGGGTCTGAGTGGTCTGTCTGGGGTCTGAGTGTTCTGTCTGGGGTCTGAGAGTCTGTCTGGGGTCTGAGTGTTCCGACTGGGGTCTGAGTGTTCTGTCTGGGGTCTGAGTGTTCTGACTGGGGTCTGACTGATCCATCTGGGGTCTAAGTCTTCCATCTGGGGTCTGACTGATCTGTCTGGGGTCTAGGTCTTCCATCTGGGGTCTGACTGATCTGTCTGGGGTCTGAGTGTTCCGTCCGGTTAGTTCAAAACGACTGACATCATTACTCTTCCTCCCCTCTCCTCCTTTCAAAGGCTATGTTCCTGCACCAGTTGCAAACAGCTTACCTACAGAACCAGGTATTGTGTGTGCGTGTGTGTGTGTGTGTGTGTGTGTGTGTGTGTGTGTGTGTGTGTGTGTGTGTGTGTGTGTGTGTGTGTGTGTGTGTGTGTGTGTGTGTGTGTGTGTGTGTGTGTGTGTGTGTGTGTGTACTACTGTGTGTGTGCTACTGTGTGTGTACTACTGTGTGTGTACTACTGTGTGTGTGCTACTGTGTGTGTGCTACTGTGTGTGTACTACTGTGTGTGTACTACTGTGTGTGCTACTGTGTGTGTGCTACTGTGTGTGTGCTACTGTGTGTGTGCTACTGTGTGTGTGCTAGTGTGTGTGTGCTACTGTGTGTGTGCTACTGTGTGTGTGCTACTGTGTGTGTGCTACTGTGTGTGTGCTAGTGTGTGTGTGCTACTGTGTGTGTGCTACTGTGTGTGTACTACTGTGTGTGTGCTACTGTGTGTGTGCTACTGTGTGTGTGTGTGTGTGTGTGTGTGTGTGTGTGTGTGTGTGTGTGTGTGTGTGTGTGTGTGTGCTACTGTGTGTGTGCTACTGTGTGTGTGCTACTGTGTGTGTGCTACTGTGTGTGTACTACTGTGTGTGTGCTACTGTGTGTGTGCTACTGTGTGTGTGTGTGTGTGTGTGTGTGTGTGTGTGTGTGTGTGTGTGTGTGTGTGTGTGTGTGTGTGTGCTACTGTGTGTGTGCTACTGTGTGTGTGCTAGTGTGTGTGTGCTACTGTGTGTGTGCTACTGTGTGTGTGCTACTGTGTGTGTGCTACTGTGTGTGTACTACTGTGTGTGTGCTACTGTGTGTGTGCTACTGTGTGTTTGCTACTGTGTGTGTGCTACTGTGTGTGTGCTAGTGTGTGTGTGCTACTGTGTGTGTGCTACTGTGTGTGTGCTACTGTGTGTGTGCTACTGTGTGTGTGCTAGTGTGTGTGTGCTACTGTGTGTGTGCTACTGTGTGTGTGCTACTGTGTGTGTGCTACTGTGTGTGTGCTACTGTGTGTGTGCTACTGTGTGTGTGCTACTGTGTGTGTGCTAGTGTGTGTGTGCTACTGTGTGTGTGCTAGTGTGTGTGTGCTAGTGTGTGTGTGCTACTGTGTGTGTGCTAGTGTGTGTGCTACTGTGTGTGTGCTACTGTGTGTGTGCTAGTGTGTGTGTGCTACTGTGTGTGTGCTAGTGTGTGTGTGCTACTGTGTGTGTGCTACTGTGTGTGTGCTACTGTGTGTGTGCTACTGTGTGTGTGCTACTGTGTGTGTGCTACTGTGTGTGTACTACTGTGTGTGTACTACTGTGTGTGCTACTGTGTGTGTGCTACTGTGTGTGTGCTACTGTGTGTGTGCTACTGTGTGTGTGCTAGTGTGTGTGTGCTACTGTGTGTGTGCTACTGTGTGTGTGCTACTGTGTGTGTGCTACTGTGTGTGTACTACTGTGTGTGTGCTACTGTGTGTGTGCTACTGTGTGTGTGTGTGTGTGTGTGTGTGTGTGTGTGTGTGTGTGTGTGTGTGTGTGTGTGTGTGTGTGTGTGCTACTGTGTGTGTGCTACTGTGTGTGTGCTACTGTGTGTGTGCTACTGTGTGTGTACTACTGTGTGTGTGCTACTGTGTGTGTGCTACTGTGTGTGTGTGTGTGTGTGTGTGTGTGTGTGTGTGTGTGTGTGCTACTGTGTGTGTGCTACTGTGTGTGTGCTAGTGTGTGTGTGCTACTGTGTGTGTGCTACTGTGTGTGTGCTACTGTGTGTGTGCTACTGTGTGTGTACTACTGTGTGTGTGCTACTGTGTGTGTGCTACTCTGTGTGTGCTACTGTGTGTGTGCTACTGTGTGTGTGCTACTGTGTGTGTGCTACTGTGTGTGTGCTACTGTGTGTGTGCTACTGTGTGTGTGCTACTGTGTGTGTGCTACTGTGTGTGTGCTAGTGTGTGTGTGCTACTGTGTGTGTGCTACTGTGTGTGTGCTAGTGTGTGTGTGCTACTGTGTGTGTGCTACTGTGTGTGTGCTACTGTGTGTGTGCTACTGTGTGTGTGCTAGTGTGTGTGTGCTAGTGTGTGTGTGCTACTGTGTGTGTGCTAGTGTGTGTGCTACTGTGTGTGTGCTACTGTGTGTGTGCTAGTGTGTGTGTGCTACTGTGTGTGTGCTACTGTGTGTGTGCTACTGTGTGTGTGCTACTGTGTGTGTGCTACTGTGTGTGTGCTACTGTGTGTGTACTACTGTGTGTGTGCTACTGTGTGTGTGCTACTGTGTGTGTACTACTGTGTGTGTACTACTGTGTGTGCTACTGTGTGTGTGCTACTGTGTGTGTGCTACTGTGTGTGTGCTACTGTGTGTGTGCTAGTGTGTGTGTGCTACTGTGTGTGTGCTACTGTGTGTGTGCTACTGTGTGTGTGCTACTGTGTGTGTGCTAGTGTGTGTGTGCTACTGTGTGTGTGCTACTGTGTGTGTACTACTGTGTGTGTGCTACTGTGTGTGTGCTACTGTGTGTGTATGTGTGTGTGTGTGTGTGTGTGTGTGTGTGTGTGTGCTACTGTGTGTGTGCTACTGTGTGTGTGCTACTGTGTGTGTGCTACTGTGTGTGTACTACTGTGTGTGTGCTACTGTGTGTGTGCTACTGTGTGTGTGTGTGTGTGTGTGTGTGTGTGTGTGTGCTACTGTGTGTGTGCTACTGTGTGTGTGCTAGTGTGTGTGTGCTACTGTGTGTGTGCTACTGTGTGTGTGCTACTGTGTGTGTGCTACTGTGTGTGTGCTACTGTATGTGTGCTACTGTGTGTGTGCTACTGTGTGTGTGCTACTGTGTGTGTGCTACTGTGTGTGTGCTAGTGTGTGTGTGCTACTGTGTGTGTGCTAGTGTGTGTGTGCTAGTGTGTGTGTGCTACTGTGTGTGTGCTAGTGTGTGTGCTACTGTGTGTGTGCTACTGTGTGTGTGCTAGTGTGTGTGTGCTACTGTGTGTGTGCTACTGTGTGTGTGCTACTGTGTGTGTGCTACTGTGTGTGTGCTACTGTGTGTGTGCTACTGTGTGTGTGCTACTGTGTGTGTGCTAGTGTGTGTGTGCTACTGTGTGTGTGCTACTGTGTGTGTGCTACTGTGTGTGTGCTACTGTGTGTGTGCTAGTGTGTGTGTGCTACTGTGTGTGTGCTACTGTGTGTGTACTACTGTGTGTGTGCTACTGTGTGTGTGCTACTGTGTGTGTGTGTGTGTGTGTGTGTGTGTGTGTGTGTGTGTGTGTGTGTGTGTGTGCTACTGTGTGTGTGCTACTGTGTGTGTGCTACTGTGTGTGTGCTACTGTGTGTGTACTACTGTGTGTGTGCTACTGTGTGTGTGCTACTGTGTGTGTGTGTGTGTGTGTGTGTGTGTGTGTGTGTGTGCTACTGTGTGTGTGCTACTGTGTGTGTGCTAGTGTGTGTGTGCTACTGTGTGTGTGCTACTGTGTGTGTGCTACTGTGTGTGTGCTACTGTGTGTGTGCTACTGTGTGTGTACTACTGTGTGTGTGCTACTGTGTGTGTGCTACTGTGTGTGTGCTACTGTGTGTGTGCTACTGTGTGTGTGCTACTGTGTGTGTGCTACTGTGTGTGTGCTAGTGTGTGTGTGCTACTGTGTGTGTGCTACTGTGTGTGTGCTACTGTGTGTGTGCTACTGTGTGTGTGCTACTGTGTGTGTGCTACTGTGTGTGTGCTACTGTGTGTGTGCTACTGTGTGTGTGCTAGTGTGTGTGTGCTAGTGTGTGTGTGCTACTGTGTGTGTGCTACTGTGTGTGTGCTACTGTGTGTGTGCTACTGTGTGTGTGCTAGTGTGTGTGTGCTACTGTGTGTGTGCTAGTGTGTGTGTGCTACTGTGTGTGTGCTACTGTGTGTGTGCTACTGTGTGTGTGCTAGTGTGTGTGTGCTACTGTGTGTGTGCTACTGTGTGTGTGCTACTGTGTGTGTGCTACTGTGTGTGTGCTAGTGTGTGTGTGCTACTGTGTGTGTGCTACTGTGTGTGTACTACTGTGTGTGTGCTACTGTGTGTGTGCTACTGTGTGTGTGTGTGTGTGTGTGTGTGTGTGTGTGTGTGTGTGTGTGCTACTGTGTGTGTGCTACTGTGTGTGTGCTACTGTGTGTGTGCTACTGTGTGTGTACTACTGTGTGTGTGCTACTGTGTGTGTGCTACTGTGTGTGTGTGTGTGTGTGTGTGTGTGTGTGTGTGTGTGTGTGTGCTACTGTGTGTGTGCTACTGTGTGTGTGCTACTGTGTGTGTGCTACTGTGTGTGTGCTACTGTGTGTGTGCTACTGTGTGTGTGCTAGTGTGTGTGTGCTACTGTGTCTGTGCTAGTGTGTGTGTGCTAGTGTGTGTGTGCTACTGTGTGTGTGCTAGTGTGTGTGCTACTGTGTGTGTGCTACTGTGTGTGTGCTAGTGTGTGTGTGCTACTGTGTGTGTGCTAGTGTGTGTGTGCTACTGTGTGTGTGCTACTGTGTGTGTGCTACTGTGTGTGTGCTACTGTGTGTGTGCTACTGTGTGTGTGCTACTGTGTGTGTGCTACTGTGTGTGTGCTAGTGTGTGTGTGCTAGTGTGTGTGTGCTACTGTGTGTGTGCTACTGTGTGTGTGCTACTGTGTGTGTGCTAGTGTGTGTGTGCTACTGTGTGTGTGCTACTGTGTGTGTACTACTGTGTGTGTGCTACTGTGTGTGTGCTACTGTGTGTGTGTGTGTGTGTGTGTGTGTGTGTGTGTGTGTGTGTGTGTGTGTGTGTGTGTGTGCTACTGTGTGTGTGCTACTGTGTGTGTGCTACTGTGTGTGTGCTACTGTGTGTGTACTACTGTGTGTGTGCTACTGTGTGTGTGCTACTGTGTGTGTGTGTGTGTGTGTGTGTGTGTGTGTGTGTGTGTGTGTGTGTGTGCTACTGTGTGTGTGCTACTGTGTGTGTGCTAGTGTGTGTGTGCTACTGTGTGTGTGCTACTGTGTGTGTGCTACTGTGTGTGTGCTACTGTGTGTGTACTACTGTGTGTGTGCTACTGTGTGTGTGCTACTGTGTGTGTGCTACTGTGTGTGTGCTACTGTGTGTGTGTGCTACTGTGTGTGTGTGCTACTGTGTGTGTGCTACTGTGTGTGTGCTACTGTGTGTGTGCTACTGTGTGTGTGCTACTGTGTGTGTGCTACTGTGTGTGTGCTACTGTGTGTGTGCTAGTGTGTGTGTGCTACTGTGTGTGTGCTAGTGTGTGTGTGCTAGTGTGTGTGTGCTACTGTGTGTGTGCTAGTGTGTGTGCTACTGTGTGTGTGCTACTGTGTGTGTGCTAGTGTGTGTGTGCTACTGTGTGTGTGCTAGTGTGTGTGTGCTACTGTGTGTGTGCTACTGTGTGTGTGCTACTGTGTGTGTGCTACTGTGTGTGTGCTACTGTGTGTGTGCTAGTGTGTGTGTGCTACTGTGTGTGTGCTAGTGTGTGTGTGCTAGTGTGTGTGTGCTACTGTGTGTGTGCTAGTGTGTGTGCTACTGTGTGTGTGCTACTGTGTGTGTGCTAGTGTGTGTGTGCTACTGTGTGTGTGCTAGTGTGTGTGTGCTACTGTGTGTGTGCTACTGTGTGTGTGCTAGTGTGTGTGTGCTACTGTGTGTGTGCTACTGTGTGTGTGCTACTGTGTGTGTGCTACTGTGTGTGTGCTACTGTGTGTGTGCTACTGTGTGTGTGCTAGTGTGTGTGTGCTACTGTGTGTGTGCTACTGTGTGTGTGCTAGTGTGTGTGTGCTAGTGTGTGTGTGCTACTGTGTGTGTGCTACTGTGTGTGTGCTACTGTGTGTGCTAGTGTGTGTGTGCTACTGTGTGTGTGCTACTGTGTGTGTGCTACTGTGTGTGTGCTACTGTGTGTGTGCTAGTGTGTGTGTGCTACTGTGTGTGTGCTAGTGTGTGTGTGCTAGTGTGTGTGTGCTACTGTGTGTGTGCTAGTGTGTGTGCTACTGTGTGTGTGCTACTGTGTGTGTGCTAGTGTGTGTGTGCTAGTGTGTGTGTGCTACTGTGTGTGTGCTACTGTGTGTGTGCTACTGTGTGTGTGCTAGTGTGTGTGTGCTACTGTGTGTGTGCTACTGTGTGTGTGCTACTGTGTGTGTGCTACTGTGTGTGTGCTACTGTGTGTGTGCTACTGTGTGTGTGCTACTGTGTGTGTGCTACTGTGTGTGTGCTAGTGTGTGTGTGCTACTGTGTGTGTGCTACTGTGTGTGTGCTACTGTGTGTGTGCTAGTGTGTGTGCTTTTTTGCGTGATTTGTAACTTATTTAGTACATAATGTTTCTGCTAGCGAAAAGAGCTTCTGGATATCTGAACAGCGATTACTCACCTCGTACTAGACAAAGATGTTTTCTTTAATGAGTTGGACGCAAAGGATTTACTTCAGACACCCGACAAGGCCCAAATCCCCGTCATTCTCATGAAGGAGAGACAGATATATCGGGGACGTTGGTCGGGGTGCTTTGTAAGGATCCGACGGCGAGTGGTAAATCTGCCTCTACCATCAGTCTTATTACCCAACGTACTATCGTTGGATAACAAAATGGACGAGCTATCATCACAAATATCCTACCAACGGGACATTAATTATCTTCTGTTCCACTGAGTCGTGGCTGAACGACGACATGGGTAACATACAGTTGATGGGGTTTTCGCCTCGTCGATAGAACTGCTGCCTCCGGTAAGACAAGGGGTGGCGGTCTGTGTATATTTGTAAACAACAGCTGGTGCTCTATCATGAGGTGGAGTATCTCATGATAAGTTGTAGACCACACTAAGACTGCACTCAACGAGCTGTATACGGCCATAAGCAAACAGGAAAACGCTCATCCAGAGGCAGTGCTCCTAGTGGCCGGGGACATTAATACAGGGAAACTTAAATCCGTTTTACCTCATTTCTACCATCATGTTAAATGTGCAACCAGAATGGGAAAAAAACTCTAGACCACCTTTACTCCACACACAGAGACTGACTATAATTATATCCTCCTGATTCCTGCTTACAAGCAAAAACTAAAGCAGGAAGTACCAGAAGTGGTCAGATGAAGCAGATGCTAAACTACAGGACTGTTTTGGTTAGCACAGACTGGAACATGTTCCGGGATTCTTCCGATGGCATTGAGGAGTACACCACATCAGTCAATGGCTTCATCAATAAGTGCTTAGATGACATCGTTCCCAAAAGTGACCACAGGTACATACAACAGCCAGAAGCCATGGATTACAGGCAACATCCGCACTGTGCTAAAGGGTAGAGCTTTCAAGGAGCGGGACTCTAACCCGGACGCTTATAAGAAATCCCGCTCGCCCTCCGACGAACCATTAAACAGGCAGAGTGTCAATACAGGACTAAGACTGAATCATACTACACCGGCTCCGACGCTCGTCGGATGTGGCAGGGCTTGCAAACTATTACAGACTACAAAGGGACGCACAGCCGAGAGCTGCTCAGTGACACGAGCCAAACAGATGAGATAAATTACTTCTATGCTCGCTTCGAGGCAAGCAACACTTAAGCATGCATGAGAGCATCAGCTGTTCCAGACGACTGTGTGATCACGCTCTCTGTAACCGATGTCAGTAAGACTTTTAAACAGGTCAACATTCACAAGGCTGCGGGGCCAGACGGATTACCAGGACGTGTACTACGAGCATGCGCTGACCAACTAGCAAGTGTCTTCACTGACATTTTCAACCTGTCCCTGACTGAGTCTGTAATACCAACATGTTTCAAGCAGACCACCATAGTCCCTGTGCCCAAGAACACCAAGATAACCTGCCTAAATGACTACAGACACGTAGCACTCACGTCTGTAGCCATGAAGTGCTTTGAAAGGCTGGTCATTGCTCACATCAAAACCATTATCCCAGAAACCCTAGACCCACTCCAATTTGCATACCGCCCCAACAGATCCACAGATGATGCAATCTCTATTGCACTCCACACTGTCCTTTCCCACCTGGACAGAAGGAACACCTATGTGAGAATGCTATTCATTGACTACAGCTCAGCGTTCAACACCATACTGCACTCAAAGCTCATCACTAAGCTAAGGACCCTGGGACTAAACACTTCCCTCTGCAACTGGATCCTGGACTTCCTGACGGGCCGCCCCCAGGTGGTAAGGTTAGGTAACAACACATCTGCCATGCTGATCCTCAACACAGGGGCCTGCTCAGTCCCCTCCTGTAGTGGAGCAGGTTGAGAGCTTCAAGTTCCAACAAACTAACATGGTCCAAACACACCAAGACAGTCATGAAGAGGGAACGACAAAGCCTATTCCCCCTCAGGAGACTGAAAAGACTTGGCATGGGTTCTACAGCTGCACCATTGAGAGCATCCTGACTGGTTGCATCACTGCCTGGTGTGGAAACTGCTCGGTCTCCGACCGCAAGGCACTACAGAGGGTACAAAGGGGCCAAGCTTCCTGACATCCAGGACCTCTATAACAGGTGGTGTCAGAGGAAGGCCCTAAAAATGGTCAAAGACTCCAGCCACCCTCGTCATTGACTGTTCTCTCTGCTACCGCATGGCAATCGGTATCAGAGCGCCAAGTCTAGGTCCAAAAGGCTTCTTATTAACAGCTTCCAAACCATAAGACTCCTGAAAAGCTAATCAAATGGCTACCTGGACTATTTGCATTGTCTTCCCTTATTTTTCTTAAACCTGCTGCAGGGGCAGTATTGAGTAGCTTGGATAAAAGGTGCACAGCGGTGCCCAGAGTAAACGGCCTGCTCCTCAGTCATAGTTGCTAATATATGCATATTATTATTAGTATTGGATAGAAAACACTCTGAAGTTTCTAAAACTGTTTGAATTATGTCTGTGAGTATAACAGAACTCATATGGCAGGCAAAAACCTGAGAAAGAATCCAAACGGGAAGTGGGAATTCTGAGGCTGGTCAATTTTAAACCAAGATCCTATTGAAATCACAGCGAGATATGGATGGGTTTGCACTTCCTATGGCTTCCACTAGATGTCGACAGTCTGTAGAACCTTGTCTGATGCCTCTACTGTGAAGGCGGGCCGAATGAGAGGGGAATTAGTCAGGTCTGCCATGACCTGACCATGCTTTCACCATGCGTGTTCACATGAGAGGGAGCTATGTTCCATCGCTCATCTGAAGTCAATGTAATTCACCGGTTGGAACGTTATTCAAGATTTATGTTAAAAACATTCTAAAGATTGATTCAATACATCGTTTGACATGTTTCTACGGACTGTTACGGAACTTTTGGACATTTCGTCAGCTTTTAGTGAACGCGCTTCCTGACGTTGGATTTGTTAACCAAACACGCTAACGAAAATAGATATTTGGACATAAATGATGGACATTACCGAACCAAACAAACATTTATTGTGGACGTGGGAGTCCTGGGAGTGCATTCCGACGAAGATCAGCAAAGGTAAGTGAAGATTTATAATGCTTTTTATGAGTTTTGTTGACTGCACAATTTGGCGGGTAACTGTATGGCTTCCTTTTGTGGCTGAACGCTGTTTTCAGATGATTGAATATTGTGTTTTGCCGTAAAGCTTTTTGAAATCTGACAAGAATTAAGAACAAGTGTATCTTTAATTCTATGTAAAACATGTATCTTTCATCAAAGTTTATGATGAGGATTTCTGTTATTTGATGTGACTCTGCAATTTCTCTGGATATTTTGGAGGCATTTCTGAACATGGCGCCAATGTAAACTGAGGTTTTTGGATATAAATATGAACTTAATCGAACAAGACATATATGTATTGTGTAACATGATGTCCTATGAGTGTCATCTGATGAAGATCATCAAAGGTTAGTGATTCATTTTATCTCTATTTGTGCTTTTTGTGACTCCTCTCTTTGGCTGGAAAAATGTCTGAATTCTTCTTTGAGTTGGTGGTGACCTAACATAATCGTTTGTGGTGCTTTCGCTGAAAAGCCTATTTGAAATCGGACACTTTGGTGGGATTAACAACAAGATTACCTTTAAAATGGTATAAAATACATGTATGTTTGAGGAATTTTAATTATGAGATTTCTGTTGTTTGAATTTGGCGCCCTGCACTTTCACTGGCTGTTGTCATAACATCCCGTTAACGGGATTGCAGCCATAAGAAGTTTTAAGGGCTTGTAAGTAAGCATTTCACTGTAAATTCTACAGCTGTTGAATTCGGTGCATATGACAAATAGAAATGGATTTGATTTAACTGTGTCTCCCAGGGGATCATCCTACCTCAGATGTACACAGCAGCAGCAGCTAACCTCATTAACCTGGCTGTCAACTACATCCTGCTCTTCAGCCTGGAGATGGGAGTCATGTACTGCACTAGCTTCCTCTCCTGCTCCTATCCTCTTCTTCCTCTCCTACTCCTATCCTCTTCTTCCTCTCCTGCTCCTATCCTCTTCTTCCTCTCCTACTCCTATCCTCTTCTTCCTCTCCTACTCCTATCCTCTTCTTCCTCTCCTACTCCTATCCTCTTCTTCCTCTCCTGCTCCTATCCTCTTCTTCCTCTCCTACTCCTATCCTCTTCTTCCTCTCCTACTCCTATCCTCTTCTTCCTCTCCTGCTCCTATCCTCTTCTTCCTCTCCTACTCCTATCCTCTTCTTCCTCTCCTACTCCTATCCTCTTCTTCCTCTCCTACTCCTATCCTCTTCTTCCTCTCCTGCTCCTATCCTCTTCTTCCTCTCCTACTCCTATCCTCTTCTTCCTCTCCTACTCCTATCCTCTTCTTCCTCTCCTACTCCTATCCTCTTCTTCTTCCTCTCCTATCTTCATCCCCCCTCCTCCTTATCTTCCTCCCCTCCTCCTTCTCTACCCCCTCTTCTTCCCCTGCCCTTCTCTCCTCCTTCTCTCCCCTCCCCCTTTTCGCACCCTCCTCCTTCTCTCCCCTCCCCCTTTTCTCACCCTCCTCCTTCTCTTCCTCCCCTCCTCCTTCTCTCCCCTCCTCCTTCTCTTCCTCCCCTCCTCCTTCTCTCCCCTCCTCCTTCTCTCCCCCTCCTCCTTCTCTCCCCCTCCTCCTTCTCTTCCCCTCTCCTCCTTCTCTCCCCTCCCCCTTTTCGCACCCTCCTCCTTCTCTTCCTGCCCTCCTCCTTCTCTTCCTCCCCTCCTCCTTCTCTCCCCCTCCTCCTTCTCTTCCCCTCTCATCCTTCTCTCCCCCTCCTCCTTCTCTTCCCCCCCTCCTTCTTCTCCTCCTTCTCTCCCCTTCTCTCCCCTCCCCCTTCTCTCCTCCTTCTCACCCCTTCCTCCTCTCCCCTTCCTCCTTCTCTCCCTTCTCTCCTCTTCTCTCCCCTCCCTCTTCTCTCCTCGTTCTCCCCTCTTCTCTCCCCTCCTCGTTCTCTTCCTCCCCTTCCTCCTTCTCTCCCCTCATCCTTCTCTTCCTCCCCTCCTCCTTCTCTCCCATCCTCCTTCTCTTCCTCCCCCTCTCCCCTCCTCCTTCTCTCCCCTCCTCCTTCTCTTCCTCCCCTCCTCCTTCTCTCCCCTCCTCCTTCTCTTCCTCCCCTCCTCCTTCTCTCCCCTCCTCCTTCTCTCCCCCTCCTCCTTCTCTCCCCCTCCTCCTTCTCTTCCCCTCTCCTCCTTCTCTCCCCTCCCCCTTTTCGCACCCTCCTCCTTCTCTTCCTGCCCTCCTCCTTCTCTTCCTCCCCTCCTCCTTCTCTCCCCCTCCTCCTTCTCTTCCCCTCTCATCCTTCTCTCCCCCTCCTCCTTCTCTTCCCCCCCTCCTTCTTCTCCTCCTTCTCTCCCCTTCTCTCCCCTCCCCCTTCTCTCCTCCTTCTCACCCCTTCCTCCTCTCCCCTTCCTCCTTCTCTCCCTTCTCTCCTCTTCTCTCCCCTCCCTCTTCTCTCCTCGTTCTCCCCTCTTCTCTCCCCTCCTCGTTCTCTTCCTCCCCTTCCTCCTTCTCTCCCCTCATCCTTCTCTTCCTCCCCTCCTCCTTCTCTCCCATCCTCCTTCTCTTCCTCCCCCTCTCCCCTCCTCCTTCTCTCCCCTCCTCCTTCTCTTCTCCCCTCCTCCTTCTCTCCCCTCCTCCTTCTCTTCTCCCCTCCTCCTTCTCTCCCCTCCTCCTTCTCTTCTCCCCTCCTCCTTCTCTCCCCTCCTCCTTCTTTTCCCCTCTCCTCATTCTCTTCCTCTCCTCCTTCTCTCCCCTCCCCCTTTTCTCACCCTCCTCCTTCTCTTCCTCCCCTCCTCCTTCTCTCACCCTCCTCCTTCTCTTCCTCCCTTCCTCCTTCTCTCCCCTCCTCCTTCTCTTCTCCCCTCCTCCTTCTCTTCTCCCCTCCTCCTTCTCTTCTCCCCTCCTCCTTCTCTCCCCTCTTCCGTCTCTTACCCCCTCTCCTCATTCTCTTCCTCTCCTCCTTCTCTCCCCTCCCCCTTTTCTCACCCTCCTCCTTCTCTTCCTCCCCTCCTCCTTCTCTCACCCTCCTCCTTCTCTTCCTCCCTTCCTCCTTCTCTCCCCCTCCTCCTTCTCTTCCCCTCTCCTCCTTCTCTCCCCCTCCTCCTCATTCTCTCCCCTCCTCCTTCTCTCCCCCTCCTCCTTCTCTTCCCCTCTCCTCATTCTCTTCCTCTCCTCCTTCTCTCCCCTCCCCCTTTTCTCACCCTCCTCCTTCTCTTCCTCCCCTCCTCCTTCTCTTCCTCCCTTCCTCATTCTCTCCCCTCCTCCTTCTCTCCCCCTCCTCCTTCTCTTCCCCTCTCCTCCTTCTCTCCCCTCCCTCCTCCTTCTCTCCCCTCCCCCTTTTCTCACCCTCCTCCTTCTCTTCCTCCCCTCCTCCTTCTCTCACCCTCCTTCTTCTCTCCCCTCCCCTCCTCCTTCTCTTCCCCTCTCCTCCTTCTCTCCCCCCCTCCTCCTTCTCTCCCCTCCCCCTTCTCTCCTCCTTCTCACCCCTTCCTCCTCTCCCCTTCCTCCTTCTCTTCCCCCCCTCCTTCTTCTCTTCCTTCTCTCCTCTTCTCTCCCCTCCCCCTTCTCTCCTCCTTCTCACCCCTTCCTCCTCTCCCCTTCCTCCTTCTCTCCCTTCTCTCCTCTTCTCTCCCCTTCCTCCTCTCCCCTTCCTCCTTCTCTCCCTTCTCTCCTCTTCTCTCCCCTCCCTCTTCTCTCCTCGTTCTCCCCTCTTCTCTCCCCTCCTCGTTCTCTTCCTCCCCTTCCTCCTTCTCTCCCCTCATCCTTCTCTTCCTCCCCTCCTCCTTCTCTCCCATCCTCCTTCTCTTCCTCCCCCTCTCCCCTCCTCCTTCTCTCCCCTCCTCCTTCTCTTCTCCCCTCCTCCTTCTCTCCCCTCCTCCTTCTCTTCTCCCCTCCTCCTTCTCTCCCCTCCTCCTTCTCTTCTCCCCTCCTCCTTCTCTCCCCTCCTCCTTCTTTTCCCCTCTCCTCATTCTCTTCCTCTCCTCCTTCTCTTCCTCCCCTCCTCCTTCTCTCCCCTCCTCGTTCTCTTCCTCCCCTTCCTCCTTCTCTCCCCTCCTCCTTCTCTTCTCCCCTCCTCCTTCTCTCCCCTCCTCCTTCTCTTCTCCCCTCCTCCTTCTCTCCCCTCCTCCTTCTCTTACCCCCTCTCCTCATTCTCTTCCTCTCCTCCTTCTCTCCCCTCCCCCTTTTCTCACCCTCCTCCTTCTCTTCCTCCCCTCCTCCTTCTCTCACCCTCCTCCTTCTCTTCCTCCCTTCCTCCTTCTCTCCCCCTCCTCCTTCTCTTCCCCTCTCCTCCTTCTCTCCCCCTCCTCCTCATTCTCTCCCCTCCTCCTTCTCTCCCCCTCCTCCTTCTCTTCCCCTCTCCTCATTCTCTTCCTCTCCTCCTTCTCTCCCCTCCCCCTTTTCTCACCCTCCTCCTTCTCTTCCTCCCCTCCTCCTTCTCTCACCCTCCTCCTTCTCTTCCTCCCTTCCTCATTCTCTCCCCTCCTCCTTCTCTCCCCCTCCTCCTTCTCTTCCCCTCTCCTCCTTCTCTCCCCTTCCTCCTCCTTCTCTCCCCTCCCCCTTTTCTCACCCTCCTCCTTCTCTTCCTTCCCTCCTCCTTCTCTCACCCTCCTTCTTCTCTCCCCTCCCCTCCTCCTTCTCTTCCCCTCTCCTCCTTCTCTCCCCCCCTCCTCCTTCTCTCCCCTCCCCCTTCTCTCCTCCTTCTCACCCCTTCCTCCTCTCCCCTTCCTCCTTCTCTTCCCCCCCTCCTTCTTCTCTTCCTTCTCTCCTCTTCTCTCCCCTCCCCCTTCTCTCCTCCTTCTCACCCCTTCCTCCTCTCCCCTTCCTCCTTCTCTCCCTTCTCTCCTCTTCTCTCCCCTTCCTCTTCTCTCCTCGTTCTCCCCTCTTCTCTCCCCTCCTCGTTCTCTTCCTCCCCTTCCTCCTTCTCTCCCCTCCTCCTTCTCTCCCCTCCTCCTTCCCTCCCCTCCTCATTCTCCCCCCCTTCCTTCCCCTCCTCCTTCTCTCCCCTCCTCGTTCTCCCCCCCTTCTCTCCCCTCCTCCTTCTCTCCCCTTCCTCCTCTCAATTACAGTAAATGTGTTGTTGTGTGTTATAATGTCTGAGTGTGTGTGTTATTGATCCTGTGTCTGTGTTGTTGTGTTGTGTAGAGGCTCTGCTATAGCGAACAGCCTGTCTCAGATCACCATCTGTCTGCTCCTCTACTTATACATCTGTTGGAGAGGCCTCCACAAGAACACATGGGCAGGTCAGACACATACGCTTTGTCCCTCCCTCTGCTGGCCAAATGTGGTTATTGATGTCAATAGATATTAGTTTTTTTTTAGCGATGACTGATGTGTGGATGCTCCTCCAGGCTGGTCCAGGGAGGCCCTCCAGGAGTGGGGTTCCTACATGCAGCTGGCCATCCCCAGTACCCTGATGGTCTGCTTCGAGTGGTGGGTCTGGGAGATAGGAGGCTTCCTCGCTGGTCAGTCTGTGTGTGTGTGTGTGTGTGTGTGTGTGTGTGTGTGTGTGTGTGTGTGTGTGTGTGTGTGTGTGTGTGTGTGTGTGTGTGTGTGTGTGTGTGTGTGTCGACAATTACACTTAACTAATAGGAATTCAAAACCATCCGATCCTTCTTCCCCTCTCTCCAACAACCTCTCATTTTTTCCCTTTGAAATTCGATATATCATGGATGAACATCTATTTTTGATGCATTCAGGGTTATTTCCGTGTAGTTACAGGGTTAATTCCGTGTGGATACAGGGTTAATTCCGTGTGGATACAGGGTTAATTCCGTGTGGTTACAGGGTTAATTCCGTGTGGTTACAGGGTTAATTCCGTGTGGATACAGGGTTAATTCCGTGTGGTTACAGGGTTAATTCCGTGTGGTTAAAGGGTTAATTCCGTGTGGTTACAGGGTTAATTCCGTGTGGTTACAGGGTTAAATCTCCATGGTTACAGGGGTAATTCCGTGTGGTTACAGGGTTAATTCTGTGTGGTTACAGGGTTAATTCTGTGTGGTTAAAGGGTTAATTCCGTGTGGTTAAAGGGTTAATTCCGTGTGGTTAAAGGGTTAATTCCGTGTGGTTACAGGGTTAATTCCGTGTGGTTACAGGGTTAATTCCGTGTGGATACAGGGTTAATTCCGTGTGGTTAAAGGGTTAATTCCGTGTGGTTACAGGGTTAATTCCGTGTGGTTACAGGGTTAATTCCGTGTGGTTAAAGGGTTAATTCCGTGTGGTTACAGGGTTAATTCCGTGTGGTTACAGGGTTAATTCCGTGTGGTTACAGGGTTAATTCCGTGTGGTTACAGGGTTAATTCCGTGTGGTTACAGGGTTAATTCCGTGTGGTTACAGGGTTAAATCTCCATGGTTACAGGGTTAATTCCGTGTGGTTACAGGGTTAATTCCGTGTGGTTAAAGGGTTAATTCCGTGTGGTTAAAGGGTTAATTCCGTGTGGTTACAGGGTTAATTCCGTGTGGTTAAAGGGTTAATTCCGTGTGGTTAAAGGGTTAATTCCGTGTGGTTAAAGGGTTAATTCCGTGTGGTTAAAGGGTTAATTCCGTGTGGTTAAAGGGTTAATTCCGTGTGGTTAAAGGGTTAATTCCGTGTGGTTAAAGGGTTAATTCCGTGTGGTTACAGGGTTAATTCTGTGTGGTTACAGGGTTAATTCCGTGTGGATACAGGGTTAATTCTGTGTGGTTACAGGGTTAATTCTGTGTGGTTAAAGGGTTAATTCCGTGTGGTTAAAGGGTTAATTCCGTGTGGTTACAGGGTTAATTCCGTGTGGTTACAGGGTTAATTCCGTGTGGTTACAGGGTTAATTCCGTGTGGTTACAGGGGTAATTCCGTGTGGTTAAAGGGTTAATTCCGTGTAGTTACAGGGTTAATTCCGTGTGGTTACAGGGTTAATTCCGTGTGGTTAAAGGGTTAATTCCGTGTGGTTACAGGGTTAATTCCGTGTGGTTACAGGGGTAATTCCGTGTGGTTAAAGGGTTAATTCCGTGTGGTTACAGGGTTAATTCCGTGTGGTTACAGGGTTAATTCCGTGTGGTTACAGGGGTAATTCCGTGTGGTTACAGGGGTAATTCCGTGTGGTTAAAGGGTTAATTCCGTGTGGTTACAGGGTTAATTCCGTGTGGTTACAGGGTTAAATCTCCATGGTTACAGGGGTAATTCCGTGTGGTTACAGGGGTAATTCCGTGTGGTTACAGGGGTAATTCCGTGTAGTTACAGGGGTAATTCCGTGTGGTTACAGGGGTAATTCCGTGTAGTTACAGGGTTAATTCCGTGTGGATACAGGGTTAATTCCGTGTAGTTACAGGGGTAATTCCGTGTGGTTACAGGGTTAATTCCGTGTGGTTACAGGGGTAATTCCGTGTGGTTAAAGGGTTAATTCCGTGTGGTTACAGGGTTAATTCCGTGTGGTTACAGGGTTAAATCTCCATGGTTACAGGGGTAATTCCGTGTGGTTACAGGGTTAATTCTGTGTGGTTACAGGGTTAATTCCGTGTGGTTACAGGGTTAATTCCGTGTGGTTAAAGGGTTAATTCTGTGTGGTTACAGGGGTAATTCTCCATGGTTACAAGGTTAAAACAGAAACAACTCAAAGGTTAACAGCTTAGGCATTCATTCTGAGTGGTTACGGTTAGGGCTATGGTTTGGAGAAGACTTTAAAAAGACGTGCTATTACCATCAGGTCATTTCCTAGTCATCAGGCTGCTCTCTCCTCACACCATAGAATCTAAAAAGGGTTCTTCGGCTGTCCCCATGGGAGAACCCTTCCAAGAACTCTTTTTGGTTCCAGGTAGAACCCTTTTGAGTTCCGTGTTGAACCCTTTCCACAAAGGGTTCTACCTGGAAGCAAAAAGGGTTATCCTATAGGGAAGAAACCTTTTTTATTGGAGTGCACATCTCTCTCTCTCTCTCTCTCTCTCTCTAGGTATGCTTGGAGAGGTGGATCTTGCAGCACAGCATGTGTTGTTGGAGATAGGAGCCATTACCTACATGGTGAGAAACACACCTGTCTAGTCACCTCTTCCCCATAACTCTTCCTCACCCTGACCTCCAAGATCACCTCCTCCCCACACCTCCCACTGCCTTTCTGTCTCAGTGTGATACAACCATATATACAAAAAGTATGTGGACACCCCTTCAAATTAGTGGATTCGGCAATTTCAGCCAAACCCGTTGCTGATAGGTGTATAAAATCGAGCACACAGCCAGGTCCTTGTCCAGTTCCCTCTAGGTGTCCATGTGGCTGCCTGTATGGTAACTAACTGTGAGGTCCTTGTCCAGTTCCCTCTATGTGTCCATGTGGCTGCCTGTATGGTAACTAACTGTGGGGTCCTTGTCCAGTTCCCTCTAGGTGTCCATGCAGCTGCCTGTGTGCGGGTAGGGAACGCTCTGGGAGCAGGAGACACCTCCAGGGCTCTACTCACCTGCAAAGTAGCTCTGGTGCTCTCAGGTAAAATCATGCTTAGCATTATAGCTCTGGTGCTCTCAGGTAAAATCATGCTTAGCATTATAGCTCTGGTGCTCTCAGGTAAAACTATGCTTAGCATTATAGCTCTGGTGCTCTCAGGTAAAATCATGCTTAGCATTATAGCTCTGGTGCTCTCAGGTAAAATCATGCTTAGCATTATAGCTCTGGTGCTCTCAGGTAAAACTATGCTTAGCATTAAAGCTCTGGTGCTCTCAGGTCAGACCATGCTTAGGATTATATTATTAAGTTGCTGGATTTAATTCTTTTATATATACTTTTTTTAACCTTTTTTATACAGGTTTTTCTTATTAAGACAACACCTCTTTTCCAAGAGAGACCTGGTCTAAAAGCAGCCAGGGGAACAACGTTTCAGACAAAACTATTTACATACACTAACGCAACATTAAACAAAACCATAGACACACAACAATTACATATCACGTTAAAAAAACACGAATGTCATGACTGAAAAACAGCTGTCCTAAAGACACTCTTCTATACTATATACATCAATCAAGTGTTTAAACTCCACCAACGTGACTAGATCATAACATTTATGTAACGATAGTCATTTTCTTCCTCCTCCTCGGACGAGGAGAAGCGAGACGGATCGGACCAATACGCAGAGTGGTTAGTATCCATAGTGATTTAATATACAACAAAACAATATGCGATACAAAATAACAAAAATAACTACCGTGACAGTCCCGTGTGGCGAAAAACACTGACACAAGAACAAACACCCACAAAACACACGTGAAACCCCGGCTGCCTAAGTATGATTCTCAATCAGGGACAACGATTGACAGCTGCCTCTGATTGAGAATCATACCCGGCCGAACACAAACATCCCAACATAGAAAATAACACATAGACAACCCACCCAACTCACGCCCTGACCATACTAAATAAATACAAAAACAATGGAAAACAGGTCAGGAACGTGACAATTTAAACATGTTCAGGAGGGAATTCCAGGACCACAGAGCTGAGTAACTTAAACTATTTCTACCATGACCTGTTCTAATTCTTGGTACTGTTAAAAGCAAATATTGGCAGGAACTGGAACACGCTGCCGTATACACGTCGATCCAGAGCATACCAAACATGCTCAATGGGTGACATGTCTGGTGGGTATTCAGGCCATGGTAGAACTGGGACATTTTCAACTTCCAGGAATTGTGTTCAGATCCTTGCAACATGGGGCTGTGCATTACCATGCTGAAACAGGGACGTACTAACAACATGGGGCTGTGCATTATCATGCTGAAACAGGGACGTACTAACAGCATGGGGCTGTGCATTATCATGCTGAAACAGGGACGTGCTAACAACATGGGGCTGTGCATTATCATGCTGAAACAGGGACGTACTAACAACATGGGGCTGTGCATTATCATGCTGAAACAGGGACGTACTAACAACATGGGGCTGTGCATTATCATGCTGAAACAGGGACGTACTAACAACATGGGGCTGTGCATTATCATGCTGAAACAGGGACGTACTAACAACATGGGGCTGTGCATTATCATGCTGAAACAGGGACGTACTAACAACATGGGGCTGTGCATTATCATGCTGAAACAGGGACGTACTAACAACATGGGGCTGTGCATTATCATGCTGAAACAGGGACGTACTAACAGCATGGGGCTGTGCATTATCATGCTGAAACAGGGACGTACTAACAACATGGGGCTGTGCATTATCATGCTGAAACAGGGACGTACTAACAACATGGGGCTGTGCATTATCATGCTGAAACAGGGACGTACTAACAGCATGGGGCTGTGCATTATCATGCTGAAACAGGGACGTGCTAACAACATGGGGCTGTGCATTATCATGCTGAAACAGGGACGTACTAACAACATGGGGCTGTGCATTATCATGCTGAAACAGGGACGTACTAACAACATGGGGCTGTGCATTATCATGCTGAAACAGGGACGTACTAACAACATGGGGCTGTGCATTATCATGCTGAAACAGGGACGTACTAACAACATGGGGCTGTGCATTATCATGCTGAAACAGGGACGTACTAACAACATGGGGCTGTGCATTATCATGCTGAAACAGGGACGTACTAACAACTTTGGAAGCGGCTTATGGTGGTGAAATTAACGTTTTAATTCTCTCGCAACAGCTCTGGGGGACATTCCTGCAGTCAGTATGCCAATTACACGCTCCCTCAAATCTAGAGGCATCTGTGGCAATGTGTTGTGTGACAAAACTGCACATTTTAAAGTGGCCTTGTATTGTCCCCAGCACAAAACAGTTTTCGTATTGACTGACCTTCATGTCTTAAAGTAATGATGGACTGTCGTTTCTCTTTGCTTATTTAAGCTGTTCTTGCCATAATATGGACTTTGTCTATTACCAAATAGGACTATCTTCTGTATACCAACCCAACCTTGTCACAACACAACTGATTGGCTCAAACACATTAAGAAGGAAAGAAATTCCACAAACTAACTTTTAACAAGCCGTTCTAAAACTTTTGACCGGTAGTGTATGTATATGTATACATTGTTTTATATATTGTTGTATATATTATTAATATAGTTATTATTGTTGTATATATTATTAATATAGTTATGTATGTAGTTTTATATATTGTCGTATATATTATTAATATAGTTATATATTGTTTTATATATTGTTGTATATATTATTAATATAGTTATATATTGTTTTATATATTATTGTATATATTATTAATATAGTTATATACAGCACCAGTCAAAAGTTGGACACATCCACTCATTCAAGGGTTTTTCTTTATTTTACTATTTTCTTCATTGTAGAATAATAGTGAAGACATCAAAACCATGAAATAACACATATGGAATCATTTAGTAACCAATAAAGTGTTCATATTTTAGATTTGAGATTCTTCAAAGTAGCCACCCTTTGCCTTGATGACAGCTTTGCACACTCTTGGCATTTTCTCAACCAGCTTCACCTGGAATGCTTTTCCAACAGTCTTGAGGTAGTTCCCACATATATTGAGCACTTGTTGGCTGCTTTTCCTTCACTGCGGTACAACTCATCCCAAGCCATCTCAATTGGGTTGAATTTGGGTGCTTGTGGAGACCAGGTCATCTGATGCAGCACTCCATCACTCTCCTTCTTGGTCAAATAGCCCTTACACAGCCTGGAGGTGTGTTGGGTCATTGTCCCGTTGAAAAACAAACTATAGTCCCACTAAGCGCAAAGCAGATGGGATGGCGTATCACTGCAGAATGCTGTGGTAGCCATGTTGGTTAAGTGTGCCTTGAATTCTAAATAAATCACTGACAGTGTCACCAGCCAAGCACCATCACACCTCCTCCGCCATGCTTCATGGTGGGAACCACACATGCGGAGAACATCCATTCACCTACACTGCGTCTCACAAAGACACGGCGGTTGGAACCAAAAATCTCAAATTTGGACTCATCAGACCAAAGGACAGATTTCCACCAGTCTAATGTCCATTGCTCAGGTTTCTTGGCCCAAGCAAGTCTCTTCTTCTTATTGGTGTCCCGTAGTAGTGGTTTCATAGCAGCAATTCGACCATGAAAGGGGGGTGGCAGGTAACCTAGTGGTTAGAGCGTTGGGCCAGTAACTGAAAGGTTGCTGGATCGAATCCCTGAGTTGACAAGGTACAAATATGTCATTCTGCCCCCTGAACAAGGCAGTTAACCCACTGTTCCCCGGTAGGCTGTCGTTGTATATAAGATTTGTTTAATAACTGACTAGCCTAGTTAAATAAAGGTTTAAAAAATATATATTTATTAAAGCCTGATTCACGCTGTCTCCTCTGAACAGTTTATGTTGACATGTGTCTGTTACTTGAACTATGTGAAGCATTTATTTGGGCTGCAATTTCTTAGGTTGGTAACTCTAATGAACTCTGGGTCTTTCCTTTCCTGTGGTGATCCTCATGAGAGACAGTTTCATCGTAGCGCTTGATGGTTTTTGCTACTGCATTTGAAGAAACTTCCAAAGTTCTTGAAATGTTCCGTATTGACTGATCTTTAAGTCTTAAAGTAATGATGGGCTGTCGTTTCTCTTTGCTTATTTGAGCTGTTCTTGCCATAATATGGACTTGGTCTTTTACCAAAAAAAGATAGCCCTATGTTCTGTATACCACCCCTACCTTGTCACAACACAACTGATTGACTCAAATGCATTAAGAAGTAAAGAAATTGCACATATTAACTTTTATCACCTGTTAATTGAAATGCATTCCAAGTGACTACCTCATGAAGCTGGTTGAGAGAATGCCACGAGTGTGCAAAGCTGTCATCAAGGCAAAGGGTGGCTACTTTGAAGAATCTCAAATATAAAATATATTTTTATTTGTTTAACACTTTTTTGGTTACTAAATGATTCCATATGTGTTATTTCATGTCTTCACTAGTATTCCACAATATAGAAAATAGTAAAAATAAAACTTTGAATGAGTAGGTGTGTCCAAACCTTTGACTGGTACTGTATATTGTTTTATATATTGTTAATATAGTTGTATGTGTTGTTTGTGCTGCAGGAGTGCTGGCTGTGTTCCAGGGTATTGCCATCGGTAGCTCCAGGCATGTGTTAGGCTACATCTTCACCTCAGACCAGTGAGTGTTAGACAATATATCATTTATTATTAATAGACAGTGTGGTATGAAAGGATTGAAACCTTTGAGAAAGATGAGTAAAAACCCATTATTTACAATCTAGAATTCAAGTACTTAGCTGTATAGTAAGCACCAAAACATTTTGTGAGATTATAGTATTTTAAAATCAAATGTTATTAATCACATGATTGGTAAATAACAGGTGTAAACAAACAGTGAAATGCTTACAGCCCTTCCCAACAATGCAGAGAGAGAGAAAATAAAAAAAGCATGTAAATAGAGACAGGAGGAATATGTGGATGTGAAGGTCTACAGGGTAATGGAGATACGCACATATCGGGAGAGGTAAAGGGACCAGACAACAGGATAGATAATAGACAGTAACAGCAGTATACTGTAGGTAGGGGTAAAGGATAGATAATAGACAGTAACAGCAGTATACTGTAGGTAGGGGTAAAGGATAGATAATAGACAGTAGCAGCAGTATCCTGTAGGTAGGGGTAAAGGATAGATAATAGACAGTAACAGCAGTATACTGTAGGTAGGGGTAAAGGATAGATAATAGACAGTAACAGCAGTATACTGTAGGTAGGGGTAAAGGATAGATAATAGACAGTAACAGCAGTATACTGTAGGTAGAGGTAAAGGATAGATAATAGACAGTAACAGCAGTATACTGTAGGTAGGGGTAAAGGATAGATAATAGACAGTAACAGCAGTATACTGGAGGTAGGGGTAAAGGGACCAGACAACAGGATAGATAATAGACATGTTCTGTTCTGATATAATGAAGTCGCATGTAGTGTCAAGTGTAGACAGGACCTAAGTGATCTCTCAGTAGTTAATAGACCTCCTCCTGAGTCCTGTCCTGTCATCTCCAGAGCCATAGTGGACAACGTGTCAGTGAACCTGGGGCTATACACCTTCATACAGTTCTTTGATGCTCTACTGGTGAGTACATTTTACTGGTGAGTACCTGGGTCCCTACACATTCATACAGTTATCTCTACTGGTGAGTACCTGGGTCTCTACACATTCATACAGTTATCTCTACTGGTGAGTACCTGGGTCTCTACACATTCATACAGTTATCTCTACTGGTGAGTACCTGGGTCTCTACACATTCATACAGTTATCTCTACTGGTGAGTACCTGGGTATCTACACATTCATACAGTTATCTCTACTGGTGAGTACCCGGGTCTCTACACATTCATACAGTTATCTCTACTGGTGAGTACCTGGGTCTCTACACATTCATACAGTTATCTCTACTGGTGAGTACCTGGGTCTCTATACATTCATACAGTTATCTCTACTGGTGAGTACCTGGGTCTCTACACATTCGTACAGTTATCTCTACTGGTGAGTACCTGGGTCTCTACACATTCGTACAGTTATCTCTACTGGTGAGTACCTGGGTCTCTACACATTCATACAGTTATCTCTACTGGTGAGTACCTGGGTCTCTACACATTCATACAGTTATCTCTACTGGTGAGTACCTGGGTCTCTATACATTCATACAGTTATCTCTACTGGTGAGTACCTTGGTCTCTACACATTCGTACAGTTATCTCTACTGGTGAGTACCTGGGTCTCTACACATTCATACAGTTATCTCTACTGGAGAGTACCTGGGCCTCTACACATTCATACAGTTATCTCTACTGGTGAGTACCTGGGCCTCTACACATTCATACAGTTATCTCTACTGGTGAGTCTAACCAGCTAGTGTGTGTGTGTGTGTGTGTGTGTGTGTGTGTGTGTGTGTGTGTGTGTGTGTGTGTGTGTGTGTGTGTGTGTGTGTGTGTGTGTGTGTGTGTGTGTGTGTGTGTGTGTGTGTGTGTGTGTGTGTGTGTGTGTGTGTGTGTGTGTGTGTGTGTAGTGTGTTTGTTCAGGTATCCTGGTTGGAGCAGGTAAACAGAAGATAGCTGCGCTGTCTAACCTGGTCTCATACTATTGCGTTGGCCTTCCGGTCGGCATCGCTTTGATGTTCGCTGCTAAGCTCAGGATACTAGGTATTCTACCTCTATCTCTACCTCTACAACTACGTCTATCCTGACCTCTATCTATATCTCTACTTCTACGTCTATCTCTGCCTCAAAATCTCTACCTAAATCTACCTAAATCTCTACCTAATCTCTAAACTCTACCTCTATCTCTTCCTCAACATCTCAACCTCTATCTCTGCCTCAAAATCTCTACCTAAACATCTCTAAACTCTATCTATATCTCTACCACAACCTCTATCTCTACCACCATCTATATCTCTATACCTCCTACTCTACCGCTATCTATACCTCTATCTATATCTCTACCTCAATATCTCTACCTCTATCTCTACCTCAAAATCTCTACCTAAACATCTCTAAACTCTACCTCTATCTCTACCTCAACATCTCTACCTCTACCTCAACATCTCTACCTCAACATCTCTACCTCTATCTCTGCCTCAAAATCTCTACCTAAACATCTCTAAACTCTACCTCTATTGCTACCTCAACATCTCTACCTCTATCTCTGCCTCAACATCTCTACCTCAACATCTCTACCTCTATCTCTGCCTCAAAATCTCTACCTAAACATCTCTAAACTCTACCTCTATCTATACCTCAACATCTCAACCTCTATCTCTACCTATAGCTTACCTCTATCTATATCGCTACCTCAACATCTCTACCTCTATCTCTGCCTCAAAATCTCTACCTAAAAATCTCTAAACTCTACCTCTATCTCTACCTTAACATCTCAACCTATATCTCTACCTCAAAATCTCTGTCTCTATCTCTACCTCAACATCTCTGTCTCTATCTCTACCTCTACCTCAACATCTCTACCTCTATCTCTGCCTCAAAATCTCTACCTAAACATCTCTAAACGCTACCTCTATCTCTAACTCAACATCTCAACATCTATCTCTATCTCTACCTCTATCTTTCCCTCTATCTGTACCTGTAACTATATCTCTTTCTCTATCTCTCTACCACAACATCTCAAACTCTATCTCTACCCCTAACTCAACATCTCTATCTGTACCTATATCTCTACCTGTAACTCAACATCTCTATCTCTATCTGTACCTCTATCTTACACGCTATCTCTACCTATACCTCTATCTCTACCTCAACATTTCAACTTATGTCTCTATCTCTACCTGAACATTTCTACCTCTACCTCTACCTCTACCTCAACATCTCTACATCTACCTCAATCTCTACCTCTATCTGTACTTCTATACCTACCTCTATCTCTACCTCTATCTCTATCTGTACCTCTATCTCTAACTCAACATATCTACCTCTAACTCAACATCTACCTCAACCTCTATCTGTATCTCTATCTCTAACTCAACATCCCTCCCGGGTGGCGCAGTGGTCTAGGGCACTGCATCGCAGTGCTAGCTGCGCCACCAGAGTCTCTGGGTTCGCGCCCAGGCTCTGTCGCAGCCGGCCGCAACCGGGAGGTCTGTGGGGGCGACGCACAATTGGCATAGCGTCGTCCGGGTTAGGGAGGGTTTGGCCGGTAGGGATATCCTTGTCTCAGTAATAAAAATGTATGCACTCTACTGTAAGTCGCTCTGGATAAGAGCGTCTGCTAAATGACTAAAATGTAAATGTAAATGATCCCTGCCTCTTTTTCTATCTGTACCTATATCTCTACATGTGCCTCTTCCTCTATCTCTACCTCTATCTCTATCTGTCCCTCTATATTTACCTCTATTTCTACCTCTACCTCTACCTAAACATTTCTACCACTACATCTATCTCTATCTGTCCCTCTATATTTACCTCTATTTCTACCTCTACCTCTATCTCTATCTGTCCCTCTATATTTACCTCTATTTCTACCTCTACCTCTACCTAAACATTTCTACCACTACCTCTATCTCTATCTGTCCCTCTATATTTACCTCTATTTCTACCTCTACCTCTACCTAAACATTTCTACCACTACATCTATCTCTATCTGTCCCTCTATATTTACCTCTATTTCTACCTCTACCTCTACCTCTGCCTCTACCTCTACCTCTACCTAAACATTTCTACCACTACATCTATCTCTATCTGTCCCTCTATATTTACCTCTATTTCTACCTCTACCTCTGCCTCTACCTCTACCTCTACCTAAACATTTCTACCACTACATCTATCTCTATCTGTCCCTCTATATTTACCTCTATTTCTACCTCTACCTCTACCTCTGCCTCTACCTCTACCTCTACCTAAACATTTCTACCACTACATCTATCTCTATCTGTCCCTCTATATTTACCTCTATTTCTACCTCTGCCTCTACCTCTACCTCTACCTAAACATTTCTACCACTACATCTATCTCTATCTGTCCCTCTATATTTACCTCTATTTCTACCTCTACCTCTGCCTCTATTTCTACCTCTACCTCTGCCTCTACCTCTACCTCTACCTAAACATTTCTACCACTACATCTATCTCTATCTGTCCCTCTATATTTACCTCTATTTCTACCTCTACCTCTACCTCTGCCTCTACCTCTACCTCTACCTAAACATTTCTACCACTACATCTATCTCTATCTGTCCCTCTATATTTACCTCTATTTCTACCTCTGCCTCTACCTCTACCTCTACCTAAACATTTCTACCACTACATCTATCTCTATCTGTCCCTCTATATTTACCTCTATTTCTACCTCTACCTCTGCCTCTACCTCTACCTCTGCCTCTACCTCTACCTCTACCTAAACATTTCTACCACTACATCTATCTCTATCTGTCCCTCTATATTTACCTCTATTTCTACCTCTACCTCTACCTCTACCTAAACATTTCTACCACTACATCTATCTCTATCTGTCCCTCTATATTTACCTCTATTTCTACCTCTACCTCTACCTCTACCTCTACCTAAACATTTCTACCACTACATCTATCTCTATCTGTCCCTCTATATTTACCTCTATTTCTACCTCTACCTCTACCTCTGCCTCTACCTCTACCTCTACCTAAACATTTCTACCACTACCACTATCTCTATCTCTAATGACTTTCTCATTGGCAAGATAAGCAAACTTAGGGATGACATGCCAGCAACAAACACTGACACTACACATCCATGTATATCGTACCAAATTATGAAAGACAGGAATTGTACTTTTCCATAGAGTCAGTGTGGAAGAGGTGAAAAAAATATTGTTGTCTATCAACACTGACAAGCCACCAGAGTCTTACAATCTAGATGGAAAATTACTGAGGATAATAGCAGACGATATTGCCACACCTATTTGCCACATCTTCAATTTAAGCCTACTAGAGAGTGTGTGCCCTCAGGCTTGGAGGGAAGATAAAGTCATTCCGCTACCCAAGAATAGTAAAGCCCCCTTAACTGTCTAAAATAACCGCCCAATCAGTCTGTTACCAATCGTTAGTAAACTTCTGGAAAAAAATGTGTTTGACCAGATACAATGCTATTTTACAGTAAACAAATTGACAAAAGAATTTCAGCTTATAGGGAAGGACACTCAACAAGCACAGCACTTACACAAATGACTGATGATTGGCTGAGAGAAATTGATGCTAAAATGATTGTGGGGGCTGTTTTGTTAGACTTCAGTGCAGCTTTTGACATTATTGATCATAGTCTGCTACTGGAAAAACGTATGTGTTCTGGCTTTACATCCCCTGCTATAATGTGTTATGGCTTTACACCCCCTGCTATAATGTGTTATGGCTTTACACCCCCTGCTATAATGTGGATAAAGAGTTACTTGTCTAACAGAACACAAAGGGTGTTCTTTAATGGAAGCCTATCAAATATAATCCAGGTAGAAGCAGGAATTCCCCAGGGTAGCTGTTTAGGCCCATTACTTTTTTCAATCTTTACTAACAACATGCCACTGACTTTGAGTAAAGCCAGAGTGTCTGTGGATGACTCAACACTATACACGTCAGCTACTACAGAGTGTCTATGTATGTGGATGACTCAACACTATACACGTCAGCTACTACAGAGTGTCTATGTATGTGGATGACTCAACACTACACACGTCAGCTACTACAGAGTGTCTATGTATGACTCAACACTATACACGTCAGCTACTACAGAGTGTCTATGTATGTGGATGACTCAACACTATACACGTCAGCTACTACAGAGTGTCTATGTATGTGGATGACTCAACACTACACACGTCAGCTACTACAGAGTGTCTATGTATGTGGATGACTCAACACTATACACGTCAGCTACTACAGTGTGTCTATGTATGTGGATGACTCAACACTATACACGTCAGCTACTACAGTGTGTCTATGTATGACTCAACACTATACACGTCAGCTACTACAGAGTGTCTATGTATGTGGATGACTCAACACTATACACGTCAGCTACTACAGAGTGTCTATGTATGTGGATGACTCAACACTACACACGTCAGCTACTACAGAGTGTCTATGTATGTGGATGACTCAACACTATACACGTCAGCTACTACAGTGTGTCTATGTATGACTCAACACTATACACGTCAGCTACTACAGAGTGTCTATGTATGTGGATGACTCAACACTACACACGTCAGCTACTACAGAGTGTCTATGTATGTGGATGACTCAACACTATACACGTCAGCTACTACAGAGTGTCTATGTATGCGGATGACTCAACACTATACACGTCAGCTACTACAGAGTGTCTATGTATGTGGATGACTCAACACTATACACGTCAGCTACTACAGAGTGTCTATGTATGTGGATGACTCAACACTATACACGTCAGCTACTACAGTGTGTCTATGTATGTGGATGACTCAACACTATACACGTCAGTTACTACAGAGTGTCTATGTATGAGGATGACTCAACACTATATACGTCAGCTACTACAGAGACTGAAATGACTGCAACACTTAATCAAGAGCTGCAGTTAGGTTCAGAATGGGTGGCAAGGAATAAGTTAGCCCTAAATATTTCTAAAACTGAAAGCATTGAGTTTGGAACGAAACACTCACTAAACGCTAAACCTTAGCTAAATCTTGCAATACATAATGTGGAAATTGAGCAAGTTGAGGAGACTAAACTGCTTGGAGTAACACTAGATTGTAAACTGTGAGAGTCAAATGATATTGATGCAGTAGTAGCTGAAGATGGGTCTGTCTATAATAAAGCGTTGCTCTGTCTTCTTAACAACACTATCAACAAGGCAGGTCCTACAGGCTCTAGATTTGTCGCAAATTGACTACTGTTCAGTCGTGTGGTCAAGTGCCACAAAAAAGGACTGAGGAAAATTGCAATTGGCTCAGAACAGGGCAGAACGATTGGCCCCTTGGATGTACACAGAGAGCTAACATTAATAATATGCATGTCAATCTCTCCTAGCTGACAGTGGAGGAGAGATTGACTTCATCACTATTTGTATTTATGAGCGGTATTAACATGTTGAATGCACCGAGCTGTCTGTCTAACCTACTGGCACACAGCTCAGACACCCATACATACCCCACAAGACATGTCACCAGAGGTCTCTTCACAATCCCCAAGTCCAGAACAGACTATGGGAGGCACACAGTACTACATAGAGCCATGACTACATGGAACTCTATTCCACAGTACTACATAGAGCCATGACTACATGGAACTCTATTCCACAGTACTACATAGAGCCATGACTACATGGAACTCTATTCCACAACAGGTAACTGATGCAACCTCCATCAATTAAAGACAGTACTGTTCAGCCGTCTTCATCGACCTGGCAAAGGCTTTCGACTCTACTATTCTTATGAGCAGACTCAACAGCCTTGGTTTCGCTAATGACTGCCTCGCCTGGTTCACCAACTACTTCTCAGACAGAGTTCAGTGTGTGAAATCGGAGGGTGGGCCTCCCGGGTGGCGCAGTGGTCTAGGGTATATGGTCTATGGTATAATCAGCCTTAATTTGCTGGACCCCAGGAAGAGTAGCTACTGCCTTGGCAGGAACTAATGGGGATCCATAATAAACCCCAGGAAGAGTAGCTGCTGCCTTGACAGGAACTAATGGGGATCTATAATAAACCCCAGGAAGAGTAGCTGCTGCCTTGGCAGGAACTAATGGGGATCCATAATAAACCCCAGGAAGAGTAGCTGCTGCCTTGACAGAAACTAATGGGGATCTATAATAAACCCCAGGAAGAGTAGCTGCTGCCTTGGCAGGAACTAATGGGGATCCATAATAAACCCCAGGAAGAGTAGCTGCTGCCTTGACAGGAACTAATGGGGATCCATAATAAACCCCAGGAAGAGTAGCTGCTGCCTTGACAGGAACTAATGGGGATCTATAATAAACCCCAGGAAGAGTAGCTGCTGCCTTGGCAGGAACTAATGAGGATCCATAATAAACCCCAGGAACTAATGGGGATCCATAATAAACCCCAGGAAGAGTAGCTGCTGCCTTGACAGGAACTAATGGGGATCCATAATAAACCCCAGGAAGAGTAGCTGCTGCCTTGACAGGAACTAATGGGGATCTATAATAAACCCCAGGAAGAGTAGCTGCTGCCTTGGCAGGAACTAATGGGGATCTATAATAAACCCCAGGAAGAGTAGCTGCTGCCTTGGCAGGAACTAATGGGGATCCATAATAAACCCCAGGAAGAGTAGCTGCTGCCTTGGCAGGAACTAATGGGGATCTATAATAAACCCCAGGAAGAGTAGCTGCTGCCTTGGCAGGAACTAATGGGGATCTATAATAAACCCCAGGAAGAGTAGCTGCTGCCTTGGCAGGAACTAATGGGGATCCATAATAAACCCCAGGAAGAGTAGCTGCTGCCTTGGCAGGAACTAATGGGGATCTATAATAAACCCCAGGAAGAGTAGCTGCTGCCTTGACAGGAACTAATGGGGATCCATAATAAACCCCAGTAAGAGTAGCTGCTCCCTTGGCAGGAACTAATGGGGATCCATAATAAACCCCAGGAAGAGTAGCTGCTGCCTTGGCAGGAACTAATGGAGATCCATAATAAACCCCAGGAAGAGTAGCTGCTGCTTTGGCAGGAACTAATGGGGATCCATAATAAACCCCAGGAAGAGTAGCTGCTGCCTTGGCAGGAACTAATGGGGATCCCTAATAAACCCCAGGAAGAGTAGCTGCTGCTTTGGCAGGAACTAATGGGGATCCATAATAAACCCCAGGAAGAGTAGCTGCTGCTTTGGCAGGAACTAATGGGGATCCATAATAAACCCCAGGAAGAGTAGCTGCTGATTGGCAGGAACTAATGGGGATCCCTAATAAACCCCAGGAAGAGTAGCTGCTGCTTTGGCAGGAACTAATGGGGATCCATAATAAACCCCAGGAAGAGTAGCTGCTGCCTTGGCAGGAACTAATGGGGATCCATAATAAACCCCAGGAAGAGTAGCTGCTGATTGGCAGGAACTAATGGGGATCCATAATAAACCCCAGGAAGAGTAGCTGCTGCTTTGGCAGGAACTAATGGGGATCCATAATAAACCCCAGGAAGAGTAGCTGCTGATTGGCAGGAACTAATGGGGATCCATAATAAACCCCAGGAAGAGTAGCTGATGCCTTGGCAGGAACTAATGGGGATCCATAATAAATACACAGGAAGAGAAGCTGCTGCCTTGGCAGGAACTAATGGGGATCCATAATAAACCCCAGGAAGAGTAGCTGCTGATTGGCAGGAACTAATGGGGATCCATAATAAACCCCAGGAAGAGTAGCTGCTGCCTTGACAGGAACTAATGGGGATCCATAATAAACCCCAGGAAGAGTAGCTGCTGCCTTGGCAGGAACTAATGGGGATCCATAATAAACCCCAGGAAGAGTAGCTGCTGCCTTGACAGGAACTAATGGGGATCCATAATAAACCCCAGGAAGAGTAGCTGATGCCTTGGCAGGAACTAATGGGGATCCATAATAAATACACAGGAAGAGAAGCTGCTGCCTTGGCAGGAACTAATGGGGATCCATAATAAACCCCAGGAAGAGTAGCTGCTGCCTTGGCAGGAACTATTGGGGATCCATAATAAACCCCAGGAAGAGTAGCTGCTGCCTTGGCAGGAACTAATGGGGATCCATAATAAACCCCAGGAAGAGTAGCTGCTGCCTTGGCAGGAACTAATGGGGATCCATAATAAACCCCAGGAAGAGTAGCTGCTGCCTTGGCAGGAACAAATGGGGATCCATAATAAACCCCAGGAAGAGTAGCTGCTGCCTTGGCAGGAACAAATGGGGATCCATAATAAATACATCACTACATCCATCTTAATCTCTAGCTCTACCTTTATCTCTACATCTATCACTACCTCCATCTCTCTATAAAATGTTATTTGACCTCCATCTCTCTATCTCTATTACTATCTCAGTCTTTGTTAGACACTGATCTAGTGTGTGATAACTCTGTAATTGTGTGTGACGTGTGTGTGTGTGCTCTCCCTGTCAGGTTTGTGGGTAGGTCTCCTCTTCTGTGTCATCCTCCAGACTGGGTTCTTCCTTGTCATCATCTTCAAACTCAACTGGCAGCAGGTCGCCAAGGAGGTACCCTGACCTGTCTGTCTGTCTGTCTGTCTGTCTGTCTGTCTGTCTGTCTGTGTCTGTCTGTCTGTCTGTCTGTGTCTGTCTGTCTGTCTGTGTCTGTCTGTCTGTCTGTGTCTGTCTGTCTGTCTGTCTGTGTCTGTCTGTCTGTCTGTCTGTTCTTCTCTTGATGTTGGTATTGTCTGTCTGTCTGTCTGTCTGTCTGTCTGTCTGTCTGTCTGTCTGTCTGTTCTTCTCTTGTTGTTGGTATTGTCTGTCTGTCTGTCTATCTGTTCTTCTCTTGTTGTTGGTATTGTCTGTCTGTCTGTCTGTCTGTTCTTCTCTTGTTGTTGGTATTGTCTGTCTGTCTGTCTGTCTGTCTGTCTGTCTGTCTGTCTTTCTCTTGTTGTTGGTATTGTCTGTCTGTCTGTCTGTCTGTCTGTCTGTCTGTCTATTCTTCTCTTGTTGTTGGTATTGTCTGTCTGTCTGTCTGTCTGTCTGTCTGTCTGTCTGTCTATTCTTCTCTTGTTGTTGGTATTGTCTGTCTGTCTGTCTGTCTGTCTGTCTGTCTGTCTGTCTGTCTGTCTGTCTTTCTCTTGTTGTTGGTATTGTCTGTCTGTCTGTCTGTCTGTCTGTCTGTCTGTCTATTCTTCTCTTGTTGTTGGTATTGTCTGTCTGTCTGTCTGTCTGTCTGTCTGTCTGTCTGTCTGTTCTTCTCTTGTTGTTGGTATTGTCTGTCTGTCTGTCTGTCTGTCTGTCTGTCTGTCTGTCTGTCTGTCTGTCTGTCTGTCTGTTCTTCTCTTGTTGTTGGTATTGTCTGTCTGTCTGTCTGTCTGTCTGTCTGTCTGTCTATTCTTCTCTTGTTGTTGGTATTGTCTGTCTGTCTGTCTGTCTGTCTGTCTGTCTGTCTGTCTGTCTGTCTGTCTGTCTGTTCTTCTCTTGTTGTTGGTATTGTCTGTCTGTCTGTCTGTCTGTCTGTCTGTCTGTCTGTCTGTCTGTCTGTTCTTCTCTTGTTGTTGGTATTGTCTGTCTGTCTGTCTGTCTGTCTGTCTGTCTGTCTGTCTGTCTGTTCTTCTCTTGTTGTTGGTATTGTCTGTCTGTCTGTCTGTCTGTCTGTCTGTCTGTCTGTTCTTCTCTTGTTGTTGGTATTGTCTGTCTGTCTGTCTGTCTATATATGGCAAATAAAAGTCCAAACTGGATGGTGATCAGAGATAGATGGGAGGGGTTGAGGGGAGCTGAAGGATGGGACTGGATGGTGTTAGGAGATAGATGGGAGGGGTTGAGGGGAGCTGAAGGATGGGACTGGATGGTGTTAGGAGATAGATGGGAGGGGTTGAGGGGAGCTGAAGGATGGGACTGGATGGTGTTAGGAGATAGATGGGAGGGGTTGAGGGGAGCTGAAGGATGGGACTGGGTGGTGGTCAGAGATAGATGGGAGGGGTTGAGGGGAGCTGAAGGATGGGACTGGATGGTGTTAGGAGATAGATGGGAGGGGTTGAGGGGAGCTGAAGGATGGGACTGGATGGTGATCAGAGATAGATGGGAGGGGTTGAGGGGAGCTGAAGAATGGGACTGGATGGTGTTCAGAGATAGATGGGAGGGGTTGAGGGGAGCTGAAGGATGGGACTGGATGGTGTTCAGAGATAGATGGGAGGGGTTGAGGGGAACTGAAGGATGGGACTGGATGGTGTTCAGAGATAGATGGGAGGGGTTGAGGGGAGCTGAAGAATGGGACTGGATGGTGTTCAGAGATAGATGGGAGGGGTTGAGGGGAGCTGAAGGATGGGACTGGATGGTGTTAGGAGATAGATGGGAGGGGTTGAGGAGAGCTGAAGGATGGGACTGGATGGTGTTCAGAGATAGATGGGAGGGGTTGAGGGGAGCTGAAGGATGGGACTGGATGGTGTTCAGAGATAGATGGGAGGGGTTGAGGAGAGCTGAAGAATGGGACTGGATGGTGTTCAGAGATAGATGGGAGGGGTTGAGGGGAGCTGAAGGATGGGACTGGATGGTGTTCAGAGATAGATGGGAGGGGTTGAGGGGAGCTGAAGGATGGGACTGGATGGTGTTAGGAGATAGATGGGAGGGGTTGAGAGGAGCTGAAGGATGGGACTGGATGGTGTTCAGAGATATATGGGAGGGGTTGAGGGGAGCTGAAGGATGAGACTAAAAATATCAAGATAACTTTTGTAAAATTCATTGTGTCCGTAAAATATATATAGTTTCTGAACTTTTGTGAAATAATACAGTTAAAAATATATGGCAAATATAAATCAAACTGGATGGTCTTCAGATATGGATAGAAGGGGTTGATGATAGCTGTAGGATGGGATTAAAAACAAACATAAGTTAACTATTGTAAAATACATGGTGTCCGTAAAATGTATATAGTATGTATAAACTGGAAGTAGAAGCCTAAGTGTCATTGTTCATTAGTTTACTCCAATTAGGGGTGGTAGGGTTAGGGGGAAATAATAAAGATGGAAAATATACACATTTTTATATATATATATGGGGCATTGGAAATGATGCAGCCAATTACATTGATTGAAAATACAATCTATCTGCAATAAAAAAGCTGATCTACCCCCTAAAAAAACAAAAACAAAGCAGTTCTACTGACTAACAACCATGTGATTCCTCAGGCCCAGGTGCGTGCTGGGAAGAGTGGGCTGGTAACGTGCGTTCCAGCGAAGCCTCCTATTGGACAGCCGCTGATTCAAACTCTGCTTCCAGAAGGTTCTCGAAGCACTGACACGGTGAGGGAATATATGTGTGTGTGTGTGTGTGTGTGTGTGTGTGTGTGTTCAGCATCCATGTATACGTGCTCTGTAGTCTGTGTTAAATGCCATGTGTCCTGTATCTCATCTTAATGCCATGTGTCCTGTATCTCATCTTAATGCCATGTGTCCTGTATCTCATCTTAATGCCATGTGTCCTGTATCTCATCTTAATGCCATGTGTCCTGTATCTCATCTTAATGCCATGTGTCCTGTATCTCATCTTAATGCCATGTGTCCTGTATCTCATCTTAATACCATGTGTCCTGTATCTCATCTTAATACCATGTGTCCTGTATCTCATCTTAATACCATGTGTCCTGTATCTCATCTTAATACCATGTGTCCTGTATCTCATCGTAATGCCATGTGTCCTGTATCTCATCTTAATGCCATGTGTCCTGTATCTCATCTTAAAGCCATGTGTCCAGTATCTCATCTTAATGCCATGTGTCCTGTATCTCATCTTAAAGCCATGTGTCCTGTATCTCATCTTAATGCCATGTGTCCTGTATCTCATCTTAATGCCATGTGTCCTGTATCTCATCTTAATGCCATGTGTCCTGTATCTCATCTTAATGCCATGTGTCCTGTATCTCATCTTAATGCCATGTGTCCTGTATCTCATCTTAATGCCATGTGTCCTGTATCTCATCTTAATGCCATGTGTCCTGTATCTCATCTTAATGCCATGTGTCCTGTATCTCATCTTAATGCCATGTGTCCTGTATCTCATCTTAATGCCATGTGTCCTGTATCTCATCTTAATGCCATGTGTCCTGTATCTCATCTTAATGCCATGTGTCCTGTATCTCATCTTAATGCCATGTGTCCTGTATCTCATCTTAATGCCATGTGTCCTGTATCTCATCTTAATGCCATGTGTCCTGTATCTCATCTTAATGCCATGTGTCCTGTATCTCATCTTAATGCCATGTGTCCTGTATCTCATCTTAATGCCATGTGTCCTGTATCTCATCTTAAAGCCATGTGTCCAGTATCTCATCTTAATGCCATGTGTCCTGTATCTCATCTTAAAGCCATGTGTCCAGTATCTCATCTTAATGCCATGTGTCCTGTATCTCATCTTAAAGCCATGTGTCCAGTATCTCATCTTAATGCCATGTGTCCTGTATCTCATCTTAAAGCCATGTGTCCAGTATCTCATCTTAATGCCATGTGTCCTGTATCTCATCTTAATGCCATGTGTCCAGTATCTCATCTTAATGCCATGTGTCCTGTATCTCATCTTAAAGCCATGTGTCCAGTATCTCATCTTAATGCCATGTGTCCTGTATCACCTTAATGCCATGTGTCCTGTATCTCATCTTAATGCTGTGTTAATGCTGTGTTTTGTGTACATCTCCAGGCCCAGCCAGAGAGCGATGAATCCAAACCGCCTGGTTACACACCAGTCAGCACCCAGGGAGGAGTAGCAAGTGGAGTGGAACAGCAGGAGGGCCCAGGTGTCCAGTCCAAAGGTCTGCTGTCTGCCTCTCAGCTGGTCCTGAGGAGAGGTTTCACTCTGCTGACTGCATTATTCCTCCTGGCCACAGGGGTCGCTGTTCACCTGGCCTGTCCCCCTCCTGCACCCTCCATCCACAGCCTCTCCAACCTCACCCTGGACTGGACCAACTCTTCTACCCCCACAACCCCCCTGGAGCTCACCTCACCCCTCTGAGACAAGAGAAGGAGGGGAGAGAGGAGAGGGGTAGAGGGACTGGGTTGAGTCTCTCTGCAGGGACCAATGGTGTCTGAATGAACTGAACAGCACAGTGCTGGGGTCCTGAGACTCTCCTGATCAGAGGAACAGCTGCCCCCATCTCCTCTCCCCTTGTGGCCGTCTGCACTGCTGTCTTCACTGCTTCTATACTACTGTTCCTTCTGAAGATACATTTTTTAGTCTCCTAACATGTTTCCAATATAGTTGTCTTTCACTGCGATGTCTACTCAGTCTAATGTAGAACAGTTTTAATCTGGAAGTGTGAAATCAGTGTAAATGTCTGATTTCCAATCTATGAGATTATTTCCTATTGTAGGTTGATGTGAGTGTACTTGTTTCTACTGTGTAAAGTCACTGCACTTGGCCTATTACCAGTTGAAAAAGCTTTCAAATTGTCAAATAAAAGACTAACATTGAGTTCTCAATGAAATGTCCAGCCAAATGACCGGCGGTCAGATCAATAAAAAATATTCTATATGAGTGAGATGTCAGGTACATTGTCTGTCTAAGTATTCACTGGAAACATGCTAGGGACATTAGCATCGCATTTACAGTAAACATATTAGGGGTATTAGTATCATATATAAACTCATGCTAGGGACGTTAGCATCGTACATAAACCCATGCTAGGGGCATTAGCATCCTATACAGTATAAACCCATGCTAGGGGCATTAGCATCCTATACAGTATAAACCCATGCTAGGGGCATTAGCATCCTATACAGTATAAACCCATGCTAGGGGCATTAGCATCCTATACAGTATAAACCCATACTAGGGCATTTGAATGCCAAGAGTGTACAAAATATAAAATATATTTTATATTATTTAACACTTTGTTGGTTACTACATGATTCCATATGTGTTATTTCATAGTTTTGATGTCTCCACTTTTATTCTACAATGTAGAAAATAGTAAAAAATAAAGAAAAACCCTTGAATGAGTAGGTGTGTTCAGACATTTGACTGGTACTGTATATACAAAATGTATATATACTGTATACCACAAAACACCAGTCTCAACGTGTAACGATTTTCTTCTTCATCTGATCGGACTAAAATGCAGCGTGGTACGTGTCAATGTTAAATTTATTAAAAACAGATACAAAAATAACAAAGGCGAAAACACGAAAAAACAAAACAGTCCTATCAGGTAACAAAACACAAAACAGGAAACAACTACCCACCAACACAGGTGGGAACAGGCTACCTAAGTATGGTTCTCAATCAGAGACAACGATTGACAGCTGCCTCTGATGGAGAACCATACGAGGCCAAACACAGAAATACAAAACATAGAACAAACATAGAATGAAAAACATAGAATGCCCACCCCAACTCAGGCCCTGACCAAACCAAAATAAAGACATAAAAAAGGAACTAAGGTCAGAACGTGATACAACGTCAACAGTGAAGAGGCGACTCCGGGATGCTGGCCTTCTAGGCAGAGTTACAAAGAAAAAGCCATATCTCAGACTGGCCAATAAAAATAAAAGATTAAGACGGGCAAAAGAACACAGACACTGGACAAAGGAACTCTGCCTAGAAGGCCAGCATCCCGGAGTCGCCTCTTCACTGTTGACGTTGAGACTGGTGTTTTGTGGGTACTATTTAATGAAGCTGCCAGTTGAGGACTTGTTAGGCGTCTGTATCTTAAACTAGACACTCTAATGTACTTGTCCTCTGGCTCAGTTGTGCACCGGGGCCTCCCACTCCTCTTTCTATTCTGGTTAGAGACAGTTTGTACTGTTCTGTGAAGGGAGTAGTACACAGCGCAGTACGAGATCTTCAGTTTCTTGGGATTTCTCAAATGGAATAGCCTTCATTTCTGAGAACAAGAATAGACTGACGAGTTTCAGAAGAAAGGTCTTTGTTTTTGGCCATTTTGAGCCTGTAATCAAACCCACAAATGCTGATGCTCCAGATACTCAACTAGTCTAAAGAAGGCCAGTTTTATTGCTTCTTTAATCAGGACAACAGATTTCAGCTGTGCTAACATAATTGCAAAAAAGGTTTTCTAATGATCAATTAGCCTTTTAAAATGATAAACTTGGATTAGCTAACACAACGTGCCGTTGGAACACAGGAGTGATGGTTGCTGATAATGGGCCTCTGTACACCTATGTAGATATTCCATTAAAAATCAGCCGTTTCCAGCTACAATAGTCATTTACAACATTAACAATGTCTACACTGTATTTCTGATCAATTTGATGTTATTTTAATGGACAAAAAATTTGCTATTTTTTTTAAAACAAGGATATTTCTAAGTGACCCCAAACTTTTAAATGGTAGTGTATATATATATATATATACCAGAAAGCATGCTACACATTGTTTTCCTCCGGTATTGAACACAGATCATCCCTTCTTCAATTTTATCGATTATTTACGTTAAAAAATACCAAAGTTGTATTACAAAAGTTTGAAATGTTTGGACAAAGCTTACAGGTAACTTTTGAGATATTCTGTAGTCACGTTGTGCAAGTTGGAACCGGTGTTTTTCTGGATCAAACGCGCCAAATAAAGGGACATTTTGGATATATATATTGACGGAATTAATCGAACAAAAGGACCATTTGCGATGTTTAAGGGACATATTGGAGTGGCAACAGAAGAAGCTCGTCAAAGGTAAGGCATGAATTATATCTTTATTTCTGCGTTTTGTGTCATGCCTGGAGGGTTGAAATATGATGGTCTGTGTTTGGTTGCTTGGTTGCTATCCTCAGATAATAGCATTGTTTGCTTTCGCCGTAAAGCATTTTTAAAATCTGACACGTTGGCTGGTTAAATTTTTTAATTAATTTATTTGAATTTGGTGCTCAGCATTTTCACTGGATGTTGGCCAGGTAGGACACTGCCGTCCCACATATCCCAGAGAGGTTAAATCACTGTTCCTAGGCCGTCATTGAAAATAAAAAATGTGTTCTTAACTGACTTGGCTAGTTAAATAAAGGTAAAATAAAAAATTGTCCTGCTGGAAGGTGAACCGCTGTTCCAATCTCAAATCTCTGGAAGACTGAAACAGGTTCCCCTCAAGAATTTCCCTGTATGTAGCGCCATCCATCATTCCTTAAATTCTGACCAGTTTCCCAGGCCCTGCCAATGAAAAACAACCACACTACATGATGCTGCCATCACCATGCTTCACTGTGGGGATGCTGTTCTCGGGGTGATGAGAGGTGTTGGGTTTGAGCCAATCATAGCGTTTTCCTTGACGGCCAAAAAGCTTGATTTTAGTCTCATCTGACCAGAGTACCATCTTACATATGTTTGGTGGATTCTCCCACATGCCTGTTGGTAAACACCAAATGTGTTAGCTTATTTTTTTCTGAAAGCAATAGCTTTTTTCTGGCCACTCTTCCGTAAAGCCCAGCTCTGTGGAGTGTACGGCTTAAAGTGGTCCTAAGGATAGATTCTCCGCTGTGGAGCTTTGCAGCTCCTTCAGGGTTATCTTTGGTCTTTTTAATGCCTCTCTGATTAATGCCCTCTTTGCCTGGTCTGTGAGTTTTGGTGGGGCGACCCTCTCTTGGCAGGTTTGTTGTGGTGCCATATTCTCTCAATTTTTTAATTATGGATTTAATGGTGCTCCGTGGGATGTTCAAAGTTTCTCATATTCTTTTATAACCCAATCCTGATCTGTACTTCTCCACAACTTTGTCCCTGACCTGTTTGGAGAGCTCCTTGGTCTTCATTGTGCAGCTTGCTTGGGGGTTCCCCTTGCTTAGTGGTGTTGCAGACTCTGGGGCCTTTGAGAACAGATTTATATATACTGAGATCATGTGACAGAACATGTGACACTTAAATAAAGTCCACCTGTGTGCAATCTAACTTAATTATGTGACCTCTGAAGGTGATTGGTTGCCCCAGATCTTATTTAGGGGCTTCATAGCAAAGGGGGTGAATACATATGCACGCACCACTTGTATGTATTTAATTTGTTAAATTTTTTCGAAACTAATTATTTTTTTCATTTCATTTCACTTCACCAATTTTTACTATTTTGTGTAAGTCTATTACATGAAATCCAAATAAAAATCAATTTAAATTACAGGTTGTAATGCAAAAAAAATGGTAATGCCAAGGGGGATGAATATTTTTGCAAGGCACTGTAACTGTGGGGGGGAAATACTGTTGTGGGTGATGAAAATTTGGTGAGCACGGACAACAATGCTGACAACTTGGACTTGTCCCCAGCTCAGGCCGTTACCCTACAACCAAGACACTCCATTCAAGCTCCAGGGGAAAAAGATGAGAGGGCAAGAGGGTATTTCACTTCTTGAGATACAAAACAATTTTGTGAAGCTTTTGACAGCAAAAGAGAGAATAAACGGCAAATGGTTTGGAGGACATGGTTAGGGAGAATACGACGAAAGTTGAGGCCATAAACATATCTGTTGACTTTGTCTGTGGAGATGTGAAATCCCTTAAAAGTGACAGGAAGAAAGTGCAAGGAAAATGAAAAGAAGGTGGCTGAACTCAAGCAAAAGGTGAATGTGGTGGAGAGATACCAGCGCAGGTGGAACCTGAGGCTCCATGGAATTCCAGAGCAGGCGGGTGAGGACATCAAATGCAGAGTTGGTGTCATCTGTGGAGCTGTTATTCCCGAATCAAAAGCCAAACTTCAAGAAAATGTGGACATCGTTCATCGTTTGGGAAAACTCAAGACACAGAGGACAACAGATCTACACCGGATCATCTCTGGAGGCGTGCACAGAACTGAGCAAAGAACAAATAACTCATCGAGCAAAGAACAAGCGAGCAAAGAACTCATCAAGCAAAAATTGAGGTTCACAGAGGATTTGACCTCAACGGACAAAGTGACACGGGAGAAACTATGGCCAATGGTGGCTGTAGCTCGAAAGGCAGGGGAAACATAATTTTCTTATCTGTGCAAGAGCGATCATCGAAGTGAAAGAAATGCGGCCAAATTAGAACATTTGAGAGAGAGCCAGAGTCTAACTCGGACAGAACTGTCAGGCCAAAAAACTGCCTAAGTGAAAAGCAGCCTTGAATGAGAAAAGGCTGATCTGAAAACTGGTAAACTAAAAACTAACTGTGGGTGAATATCTGCTTATTATAAGGTCTACACAATGTCTCCCTCTTGTGGGGGTAAGAATACTTTGGTTACTTTAGTAACTTTATGACCCGTATTTCTTAGTTTTTTGTTGGAGGGGTTAATAATGGGATGGAATCCTTTAGAGTTACATATCCTTAGGAAAAGCTGATATTAGCATAACAAGATTGATGGTTGAAGTTTATGTCTTTATCTCTTTGTTCAATTAATGTCAGGGATATTTGTAATTTACTCAGACGTTATTTTCCTCTATTGCATGCGGTTTAACGCAGAGGTCTACTTTCTACAAGAGACTCATGCTTGTTCTTCCGATCTAGCTTTTTTGGAAAAATCAATGGGGTAACGATATCTGGTTATCATATTGTAACAACCTCTCTACAGGTGTAGCAGTTTTCAGAGGGAAGGTCATCAGTAGTAAGACTCACCACTCTGGACGTTGGTTAATTTGAAGAGTGAAATGTTTTTTATTAGGGAATATCTATCTATATCTATAGCATCCAACAACAAACAAAACAACAGGATAGTATTTCAATCATTTGAAAAAAAGAGATTATAGGTTTCAGGATATCAAAATGACGTGGAGATTTTAATTCTGTATCTAATGTGCTGATCGACAGATATCCCCCTCCTAACAGATCCAGTTAATCCTGAGTTTAATAACCTAAGTCTTCGTCTTGGATTAGTCGATATTTAATCAATATCCTGATTAAAAAGGACTTGGAGTAACAAGGACATGTCCAGACAGTCAAGAACTGACTTCTGGTTGATTTCTAATTCATTAGATAATACTGTAGTCAAGGTATCCATTAAACCATCAATTCTTACTGATCATAAAGTTATATTCTTATCAATAAATATGAATGGATCTGAACTTAATAAACCAAATCAGAGTTATTGGAAACTCAATTGGAGACTGTTGGAAGATGATCAATTCAAGATGGATGCCAAAGATATTCTACAAAACAATTGGAGGACAGTCCAACTATTTAAGTCTTATGGGAAATATTGGGAATTAATGAAGTATGAAATAAGACAAACAGCCAAGAAGAGAGGTAATGAAATTGCTGAATTTAAAAGATTGCGGGAAGAGAAACTTGTTAAGGAAATACTTTCTCTAATCTGATGAAGAATGGAAGGGTCAGTTACTTTCTTTACAACAAGAAATGGCCCAAATGGATGAAGAGAGAGCAAAGGGGGCATTTGTAAAATCAAGGAGATGGTTGGAGGAAGGTGAAAAATACACAAAATATCTTTACAATTTGAGAGAAAACAACTCCAGTTCATTAAGTTTGATTCTCCTGCGCCTGACTTCCCATCTATACACACGACTCTGACAGAATCTCTGACCAAACATGAAGTCAGCAGGAGAAAGTACCCCGGCCATGGAGGTGGAGGAACGCGTCATGGAACAAACGGAGATGATTGACAATCTGAGCGCCACCATGGATCGCGTTGTCCAGAATATGGACCGCTGGGAGACACAGGGAGTTTTTCCAGCACCTCCACCAGCACAACCGGGGTCTCCCCTGTGCGCCCCTTCCCCGCCTGAACACAGCAGGATCCATTTATCCCTGCCACAGGGGTACGACGGAGATAATGCCGGCTGCCAGGGTTTCCTCCTCAAACTAAGCTTGTATCTGGCCACGGTTACATCTCGTGCCTCACCGAGAAAGCCCTGGAGTGGGCCAGCGCTGCATGTGGAGAAGAGGATGCAGCGTTGGACTATTTTGAGGAGTTCACCCGCCATTTCCGGACAGTATTCGACCACCCACCCGAAGGCAGATCGGCGGGTGAGCGCCTCTACCATCTGAGGCAGGAGACGAGGAGCGCCCAGGAGTTTGCTCTGGAGTTTAGGACCCTGGCTGCTTTGCTGGATGGAGCGACAGGGCCCTGATCGACCATTACCGCTGTAGTCTACGAGAGGACGTCTGTCGGGAGCTGGCCTGTAGAGACACCACCCTCACCTTCGACCAGCTGGTGGACCTGTCCATCAGGCTGGACAACATGCTGGCTACTCGTGGACGTCTAGATCGGGGTCTGTTTGTTCCATCCTCCCGTACCCTCTCTCCTATAGCCATGGAGTTGGGAGGGACGGTGCGCAGGGGGACCGGAGGAGGTTCCTTCACCTGCACCATCTGTGGCCGCAGAGGGTCGGTGTCGGGTTGGTTCCTCTGGGGGTCGAGGCAGCAGGCAGGCTGCTCCCTCTGGCGTCACCCCAGGTGAGAAGGCACCATTCTCACCCAGAGCCCTCTGTTGCACACATGTTTTTGCATGTTACTTTTCCTGAGTTTTCCCCGCATTCCCAGCATAAGGCGATCTTCGATTCAGGCGCGGCTGGGAATTTCATAGACAGATCATTCGCCCATAGTTTTGGGATCCCCATTGTTCCAGTGGCTGTACCCTTCCCAGTTCACGCCTTAGACAGTCAACCAATAGGGTCAGGCTTAATTAGGGAGGCCATCGCTCTCCTGGGCATGGTGACGCAGGGGGGGTCACAAGGAGAGAATCAGTCTCTTCCTCATTGGGTCTGTGTGTGGAATTGTTATGTGTAAATGTATGTGTACTCCAGGCTGGTTTGCGCCGGGTTATTGTGTAGTTTTCTGAGTGCTGTGTTTTTGTTCGCCTCAATAAAGGGCTCGTTTGCTACCCATTTCTGCTCTCCTGCGCCTGACTTCCCTGCAGCCGGTTACACACTCCTTTACAGTGTAATTAAGACACTTTACAGTAATAGTAACAGCTCTGTTAAAGTATCCGATGGAACTTCAGAGATTCAACATTAGACGCGTAATTAAACAAGAATGCCCAATTTCTCCTTTCTTATTGGTCACACAAGTTATGGCACTTCCTATCATAAGGATAGTTTTAGGGGTATTCAGAGACAAGAGAAATAGATAAAATGTTCACAATTGGCTGACGACGTTACCATTTTTTAAAAAGATCATAATGACGTCAGGAAAGCTGTTGAGGGTATTAATGCCTTCACACATGTATCTGGTTTATCTCTGAATGTTAGGACGTGAATTATTTGCGTTGAAAAGATGTGACTTAAACTCAAGTTTAACATATCTTTGGTATTAAAGTGAGCAAAGATCAGCAATAAAGGGCCAACTTAAATGTCTCTCCTACTGTCGAGAAAATTGGAAAGAGATTTAATTCCTGGTTATTACGAGATCTTTCTTTATCTGGACGTGTGCTTTTATCAAAATCTGAAGGTCCAGATTATTGTATTACCTCCCTTGTCTTGTTCCTCTGTCAGGAACTAAAATGGTTGATATTCAATTATGGAGGAATAAAAATATTTCTATATTTTTTGAAATGGTAATATGTAGTACCCAAAGTGAGGGAGGATTGAATGCTCTGGATTTTAAAACCTCTAATATAATATTTATAATGAAATGGATACAAAACGAATTGAAGAAATAAGGATTGCATTTATTCCAACAGACTGGTGGTCTAGAGTTCTAACTCAAATGCTCTTTTGATTTGGGTGTTTAAGCTTGCTAGCTTTCATAAACATTGTACTTCTAACTTGGAACTGTCACGTTCCTGACCTATTTCTGTTAGTTTGTTATGTGTGTTAGTTGGTCAGGATGTGAGGTTGGGTGGGCATTCTATGTTTTCTGTTTCTATGTTGGTTTTGGGTTGCCTGGTATGGCTCTTAATTAGAGGCAGGTGTTTGGCGTTCCTCTAATTAAGAGTCATATTTAGGTAGGCGTTGTCACAGTGTTCGTTGTGGGTGATTGTCTTCTGTGTCTGTTCACCACGCAGGACTGTTTACGGTTTGTTCGGTTTGTGTAGCCTATGTTTCCTATTCGTGCGTTCTTCTTGTTTTATGTAAGTTCGTCGTCTAGGTCTGTCTACACCGTTTGTTGTTTTGTTAGTTTAGTCAAGTTCGTGTTTTCTTTAATAAATTATGTGTTCAAACTCCACTGCGCCTTGGTTCGATCACTACTCCTCCTTTTCGGTAGAAGAGGAGGAGGACCGCCGTTACAGGAACCTCATGTACAAACACACGTTTTCCCCACATAGGTGTATAATCTGGAATAATAAAGACATAACATAAAAAAACAAGTCTTTATTTTTCCCGAACTGGTTTGACAACAACATTATCTGGGTTAAACTATTGTTGAATAATGATGGACAACTATAAGATTTTCCCAGAATTCATGAGAACACACAATGTTACATTCACTCCTGAGGAGTATCAAATTTTATTTTTTATTTTATTTTACCGTTATTTTACCAGGTAAGTTGACTGAGAACACGTTCTCATTTGCAGCAACGACCTGGGGAATAGTTACAGGGGAGAGGAGGGGGATGAATGAGCCAATTGTAAACTGGGGATTATTAGGTGACCGTGATGGTTTGAGGGCCAGATTGGGAATTTAGCCAGGACACCGGGGTTAACACCCCTACTCTTACGATAAGTGCCATGGGATCTTTAATCACCTCAGAGAGTCAGGACACCCGTTTAACGTCCCATCCGAAAGACGGCACCCTATACAGGACAGTGTCCCCAATCACTGCCCTGGGGCATTGGGATATTTTTTAGACCAGAGGAAAGAGTGCCTCCTACTGGCCCTCCAACACCACTTCCAGCAGCATCTGGTCTCCCATCCAGGGACTGACCAGGACCAACCCTGCTTTGCTTCAGAAGCATGCCAGCAGTGGTATGCAGGGTGGTATGCTGCTGGCATACCATACCAAATAGTTGTTAGATCTGTGCCTAAAGGTGCTATTCTTCTCGTAGGAGAATATAACAATACTCCAAGTGCAACTGTTGAGGATTTTGTAGCCTCAATACAATTAGAAGACATTTTATAAACTATAAAATGTAAGAACATCTATAAATACTGTGTCAAGATGTTACTATTCCCTCTGCTAGAATGTACTGGAATGCAGCCCTAGGACAAGTGAACTGGAACAAAGTTTTGTTGTTGTCTGGCAAATAATTTTAAATCTAATAAGGTAAAAGAAGTATCATACAAACTCATGCATAGAATCTACCCTGTAAAGACCTTTATTATACACACATTTAAAATAGCTATTGATAACAAATGTGTATCTTATGGTTGTGACCCAGAGACTCTTGATCATTTATTTTGGGACTGCTCTTATGTCAGAAGATTTTGGAGTTAGAAAATTGTTATTTTAAAAGAAACTACTTTTATTGTTAATTTGAACGACTCTGATATTATGTTTTAGTTTGATCCAAATGATATGGACCCTGATTTAACTTTTCATTGTTTCATTTGTTTGTCTTTCATGACTAGTTCTTTATCCATAAAATGAAGATGCCGGAGAACAAGCCCCTCACATTGTTGAAGATATTGGAATATTACTTTGAAATGATCAGTAAGTGTGAAGACAAAAGTCATACATATCATAAAACGTTTTGACAAATTGAAAATATATCTCGATATGTAATAGGATTATTTTACACCTGTTTGTATATTTCTGTTTTTGTGTTTGTTTTGTTCATAATAATAATACCATACATACATACATACAAGCCTATGCTAGGGACGTTAAGATCCTATATAAACCTATGCTAGGGACATTAGCATCCTATATAAACCCATGCTAGGGACATTAGCATCCTATATAAACCTATGCTAGGGACATTAGCATCCTATATAAACCCATGCTAGGGACATTAGCATCCTATATAAACCCATGCTAGGGACATTAGCATCCTATATAACCCCATGCTAGGGACATTAGCATCCTATATAAACCTATGCTAGGGACATTAGCATCCTATATAAACCCATGCTAGGGACATTAGCATCCTATATAAACCTATGCTAGGGACGATAATATCCTATAGAAACCCATGCTAGGGACATTAGCATCCTATATAAACCTATGCTAGGGACGTTAGCATCCTATATAAACCCATGCTAGGGACGTTAGCATCCTATATAAACCCATGCTAGGGACAATAATATCCTATATAAACCCATGCTAGGGACATTAGCATCCTATATAAACCTATGCTAGGGACGTTAGCATCCTATATAAACCCATGCTAGGGACGTTAGCATCCTATATAAACCCATGCTAGGGACGTTAGCATCCTATATAAACCTATGCTAGGGACATTAGCATCCTATATAAACCCATGCTAGGGACAATAATATCCTATATAAACCCATGCTAGGGACATTAGCATCCTATATAAACCCATGCTAGGGACATTAGCATCCTATATAAACCCATGCTAGGGACATTAGCATCCTATATAAACCCATGTTAGGGGAATTAGCATCCTATATAAACCCATGCTAGGGACTAGCATCCTATAAACCTATGCTAGGGACATTAGCATCCTATATAAACCCATGCTAGGGACATTAGCATCCTATATAAACTCATGCTAAGGACATTAGCATCAAATATAAACCTATGCTAGGGACATTAAAATCCTATATAAACCTATGCTAGGGACATTAAAATCCTATATAAACCCATGCTAGGGACATTAGCATCCTATAAACCCGTGCTAGGGACATCAGCATCCTATAAACCCGTGTTAGGGACTAGCATCCTTTATAAACCCATGCTAGGGACATTAGCATCCTATATAAACCCATGCTAGGGACATTAGCATCCTATAAAAACCCATGCTAGGGACATTAGCATCCTATATAAACCCATGTTAGGGACATTAGCATCCTATATAAACCCATGCTAGGGACATTAGCATCCTATATAAACCCATGCTAGGGACATTAGCTTCCTATATAAACCCATGCTAGGGACATTAGCATCCTATATAAACCCATGCTAGGGACATTAGCATCCTATATAAACCCATGTTAGGGGAATTAGCATCCTATATAAACCCATGCTAGGGACTAGCATCCTATAAACCTATGCTAGGGACATTAGCATCCTATATAAACCCATGCTAGGGACATTAGCATCCTATATAAACTCATGCTAAGGACATTAGCATCATATATAAACCTATGCTAGGGACATTAAAATCCTATATAAACCTATGCTAGGGACATTAAAATCCTATATAAACCCATGCTAGGGACATTAGCATCCTATAAACCCGTGCTAGGGACATCAGCATCCTATAAACCCGTGTTAGGGACTAGCATCCTTTATAAACCCATGCTAGGGACATTAGCATCCTATATAAACCCATGCTAGGGACATTAGCATCCTATATAAACCCATGCTAGGGACATTAGCATCCTATATAAACCCATGCTAGGGACAATAACATCCTATATAAACCCATGCTAGGGACATTAACATCCTATATAAACCCATGCTAGGGACATTAGCATCCTATATAAACCCATGCTAGGGACATTAGCATCCTATATAAACCCATGCTAGGGACAATAACATCCTATATAAACCCATGCTAGGGACATTAACATCCTATATAAACCCATGCTAGGGACATTAGCATCCTATATAAACCCATGCTAGGGACATTAGCATCCTATATAAACCCATGTTAGGGGAATTAGCATCCTATATAAACCCATGCTAGGGACTAGCATCCTATAAACCTATGCTAGGGACATTAGCATCCTATATAAACCCATGCTAGGGACATTAGCATCCTATATAAACTCATGCTAAGGACATTAGCATCATATATAAACCTATGCTAGGGACATTAAAATCCTATATAAACCTATGCTAGGGACATTAAAATCCTATATAAACCCATGCTAGGGACATTAGCATCCTATAAACCCGTGCTAGGGACATCAGCATCCTATAAACCCGTGTTAGGGACTAGCATCCTTTATAAACCCATGCTAGGGACATTAGCATCCTATATAAACCCATGCTAGGGACATTAGCATCCTATATAAACCCATGCTAGGGACATTAGCATCCTATATAAACCCATGCTAGGGACAATAACATCCTATATAAACCCATGCTAGGGACATTAACATCCTATATAAACCCATGCTAGGGACATTAGCTTCCTATAAACCCGTGCTAGGGACATCAGCATTGTATACCCCTGCTAGGGACATTAGCATCCTATATAAACCCATGCTAGGGACATTAGCATCCTATATAAACCCATGCTAGGGACATCAGGATTGTATACCCATGCCAGTGAAACAAGACAAGCACAGTTTATGTAGATGAATTTAATGATGACAGAACATGAAAGGCAGAACAGGGAACCGGCTCTACTTCAAAACACAACAGACTGTTATTATTATTAGGAACCAGCAGAAAAACATCTCCTTAAAAAAGACCTTTGTTACTGAACACATATCTCCTTTACTAATTAAGAGCACTGTTTCCACGACGACCTTACTCAAGTCAGTGGAAGCCATTCCTACATGTGATAGCTGTACTGGCTCTGATGCGCTGCAATGCTGACAGTGTTAATAACCTTCAAGGGACGACCGACCCTGAAACTGTTCTTAGTGGCCAAAACTGGTCACAATGGTCAGGTTGTATACTGGTTGTATGGTCAGGTTGTATACTGGTTGTATACTGGTTGTATGGTCAGGTTGTATACTGGTTGTATACTGGTTGTATGGTCAGGTTGTATACTGGTTGTATACTGGTTGTATACTGGTTATATACTGGTTGTATACTGGTTGTATGGTCAGGTTGTATACTGGTTGTATACTGGTTGTATACTGGTTGTATACTGGTTGTATACTGGTTGTATACTGGTTGTATGGTCAGGTTGTATACTGGTTGTATACTGGTTGTATACTGGTTGTATACTGGTTGTATACTGGTTGTATGGTCAGGTTATATACTGGTTGTATACTGGTTGTATACTGGTTGTATGGTCAGGTTGTATACTGGTTGTATGGTCAGGTTGTATACTGGTTGTATACTGGTTGTATACTGGTTGTATACTGGTTGTATTGTCTGGTTGTATACTGGTTGTATGGTCAGGTTGTATACTGGTTGTATACTGGTTGTATTGTCAGGTTGTATACTGGTTGTATACTGGTTGTATGGTCAGGTTGTATACTGGTTGTATACTGGTTGTATACTGGTTGTATGGTCAGGTTGTATACTGGTTGTATACTGGTTGTATGGTCAGGTTGTATACTGGTTGTATGGTCTGGTTATATACTGGTTGTATACTGGTTATATGGTCAGGTTGTATACTGGTTGTATACTGGTTGTATGCTCAGGTTGTATACTGGTTGTATGGTCAGGTTGTATACTGGTTGTATGGTCAGGTTGTATACTGGTTGTATACTGGTTGTATGGTCAGGTTGTATACTGGTTGTATGGTCTGGTTATATACTGGTTGTATACTGGTTGTATGGTCAGGTTGTATACTGGTTGTATACTGGTTGTATACTGGTTGTATACTGGTTGTATACTGGTTGTATACTGGTTGTATACTGGTTGTATACTGGTTGTATGGTCTGGTTATATACTGGTTGTATACTGGTTGTATGGTCAGGTTATATACTGGTTGTATGGTCAGATTGTATACTGGTTGTATACTGGTTGTATACTGGTTGTATGGTCTGGTTATATACTGGTTGTATACTGGTTGTATGGTCAGGTTATATACTGGTTGTATACTGGTTGTATACTGGTTGCATACTGGTTGTATACTGGTTGTATACTGGTTGTATGGTCAGGTTGTATACTGGTTGTATACTGGTTGTATACTGGTTGTATACTGGTTGTATACTGGTTGTATACTGGTTGTATGGTCAGGTTGTATACTGGTTGTATGGTCAGGTTGTATACTGGTTGTATGGTCAGGTTGTATACTGGTTGTAAACTGGTTGTATACTGGTTGTATGGTCAGGTTGTATACTGGTTGTATACTGGTTGTATGGTCTGGTTGTATACTGGTTGTATACTGGTTGTATGGTCTGGTTGTATACTGGTTGTATGGTCAGGTTGTATACTGGTTGTATACTGGTTGTATGGTCAGGTTATATACTGGTTGTATGGTCTGGTTATATACTGGTTGTATACTGGTTGTATGGTCAGGTTGTATACTGGTTGTATGGTCAGGTTGTATACTGGTTGTATACTGGTTGTATACTGGTTGTATGGTCAGGTTGTATACTGGTTGTATACTGGTTGTATGGTCTGGTTGTATACTGGTTGTATACTGGTTGTATGGTCTGGTTGTATACTGGTTGTATGGTCAGGTTGTATACTGGTTGTATACTGGTTGTATGGTCAGGTTGTATACTGGTTGTATGGTCAGGTTGTATACTGGTTGTATACTGGTTGTATGGTCTGGTTGTAAACTGGTTGTATATTGGTTGTATGGTCAGGTTGTATACTGGTTGTATACTGGTTGTATACTGGTTGTATGGTCTGGTTGTATACTGGTTGTATGGTCAGGTTGTATACTGGTTGTATACTGGTTGTATACTGGTTGTATGGTCAGGTTGTATACTGGTTGTATACTGGTTGTATGGTCAGGTTGTATACTGGTTGTATACTGGTTGTATACTGGTTGCATACTGGTTGTATACTGGTTGTATACTGGTTGCATACTGGTTGTATACTGGTTGTATACTGGTTGCATACTGGTTGTATACTGGTTGTATGGTCAGGTTGTATACTGGTTGTATGGTCAGATTGTATACTGGTTGTATACTGGTTGTATACTGGTTGTATACTGGTTGCATACTGGTTGTATACTGGTTGTATGGTCAGGTTGTATACTGGTTGTATGGTCAGGTTGTATACTGGTTGTATACTGGTTGTATGGTCAGGTTGTATACTGGTTGTATACTGGTTGTATACTGGTTGTATACTGGTTGTATACTGGTTGTATGGTCAGGTTGTATACTGGTTGTATACTGGTTGTATGGTCAGGTTGTATACTGGTTGTATACTGGTTGCATACTGGTTGTATACTGGTTGTATTTTCAGGTTGTATACTGGTTGTATGGTCAGGTTGTATACTGGTTGTATACTGGTTGCATACTGGTTGTATACTGGTTGTATACTGGTTGTATGGTCAGGTTGTATACTGGTTGTATACTGGTTGTATGGTCAGGTTGTATACTGGTTGTATACTGGTTGTATACTGGTTGTATACTGGTTGTATACTGGTTGTATACTGGTTGTATACTGGTTGTATGGTCAGGTTGTATACTGGTTGTATACTGGTTGTATACTGGTTGTATACTGGTTGTATGGTCAGGTTGTATACTGGTTATATGGTCAGGTTGTATACTGGTTGTATACTGGTTGTATACTGGTTGTATACTGGTTGTATACTGGTTGTATACTGGTTGTATACTGGTTGTATACTGGTTGTATGGTCAGGTTGTATACTGGTTGTATACTGGTTGTATGGTCAGGTTGTATACTGGTTGTATGGTCAGGTTGTATACTGGTTGTATACTGGTTGTATTGTCAGGTTGTATACTGGTTGTTTACTGGTTGTATGGTCAGGTTGTATACTGGTTGTATACTGGTTGTATACTGGTTGTATGGTCAGGTTGTATACTGGTTGTATACTGGTTGTATGGTCAGGTTGTATACTGGTTGTATACTGGTTGTATACTGGTTGTATACTGGTTGTATACTGGTTGTATACTGGTTGTATGGTCAGGTTGTATACTGGTTGTATACTGGTTGTATACTGGTTGTATACTGGTTGTATACTGGTTGTATACTGGTTGTATGGTCAGGTTGTATACTGGTTGTATACTGGTTGTATACTGGTTGTATACTGGTTGTATACTGGTTGCATACTGGTTGTATACTGGTTGTATACTGGTTGTATACTGGTTGTATGGTCAGGTTGTATACTGGTTGTATACTGGTTGTTTACTGGTTGTATGGTCAGGTTGTATACTGGTTGTATACTGGTTGTATACTGGTTGTATACTGGTTGTATGGTCAGGTTGTATACTGGTTGTATACTGGTTGTATGGTCAGGTTATATACTGGTTGTATACTGGTTGTATGGTCTGGTTGTATACTGGTTGTATACTGGTTGTATGGTCAGGTTGTATACTGGTTGTATACTGGTTGTATACTGGTTGTATACTGGTTGTATACTGGTTGTATGGTCTGGTTGTATACTGGTTGTATGGTCAGGTTGTATACTGGTTGTATACTGGTTGTATGGTCAGGTTGTATACTGGTTGTATACTGGTTGTATACTGGTTGTATACTGGTTGTATACTGGTTGTATGGTCTGGTTGTATACTGGTTGTATACTGGTTGTATGGTCAGGTTGTATACTGGTTGTATACTGGTTGTATACTGGTTGTATACTGGTTGTATGGTCAGGTTGTATACTGGTTGCATACTGGTTGTATACTGGTTGTATGGTCAGGTTGTATACTGGTTGTATGGTCAGGTTGTATACTGGTTGTATACTGGTTGTATACTGGTTGTATACTGGTTGTATACTGGTTGTATACTGGTTGTATGGTCAGGTTGTATACTGGTTGTATACTGGTTGTATACTGGTTGTATGGTCAGGTTGTATACTGGTTGTATACTGGTTGTATACTGGTTGTATACTGGTTGTATACTGGTTGTATACTGGTTGTATGGTCAGGTTGTATACTGGTTTTATGGTCAGGTTGTATACTGGTTGTATACTGGTTGTATGGTCAGGTTGTATACTGGTTGTATACTGGTTGTATGGTCAGGTTGTATACTGGTTGTATGGTCAGATTGTATACTGGTTGTATACTGGTTGTATGGTCAGGTTGTATACTGGTTTTATGGTCAGGTTGTATACTGGTTGTATACTGGTTGTATGGTCAGGTTGTATACTGGTTGTATACTGGTTGTATACTGGTTGTATACTGGTTGTATGGTCAGGTTGTATACTGGTTGTATACTGGTTGTATGGTCAGGTTGTATACTGGTTGTATACTGGTTGCATACTGGTTGTATACTGGTTGTAAAGTTACACGCCATGTAAAGTTACACGCCATGTAAAGTTACACGCCATGTAAAGTTACACGCCATGTAAAGTTACACGCCATGTAAAGTTACACGCCATGTAAAGTTACACGCCATGTAAAGTTACACGCCATGTAAAGTTACACGCCATGTAAAGTTACACGCCATGTAAAGTTACACGCCATGTAAAGTTACACGCCATGTAAAGTTACACGCCATGTAAAGTTACACGCCATGTAAAGTTACACGCCATGTAAAGTTACACGCCATGTAAAGTTACACACCATGTAAAGTTACACACCATGTAAAGTTACACACCATATAAAGTTACACACCATGTAAAGTTACACACCATGTAAAGTTACACACCATGTAAAGTTACACACCATATAAAGTTACACACCATGTAAAGTTACACACCATGTAAAGTTACACGCCATGTAAAGTTACACGCCATGTAAAGTTACACGCCATGTAAAGTTACACGCCATGTAAAGTTACACGCCATGTAAAGTTACACGCCATGTAAAGTTACACGCCATGTAAAGTTACACGCCATGTAAAGTTACACGCCATGTAAAGTTACACACCATGTAAAGTTACACACCATGTAAAGTTACATACCATGTAAAGTTACACACCATGTAAAGTTACACACCATATAAAGTTACACACCATGTAAAGTTACACACCATGTAAAGTTACACACCATGTAAAGTTACACACCATGTAAAGTTACACGCCATGTAAAGTTACACGCCATGTAAAGTTACACGCCATGTAAAGTTACACGCCATGTAAAGTTACACACCATGTAAAGTTACACACCATGTAAAGTTACACACCATGTAAAGTTACACACCATGTAAAGTTACACACCATATAAAGTTACACACCATGTAAAGTTACACACCATGTAAAGTTACACACCATGTAAAGTTACACACCATGTAAAGTTACACACCATGTAAAGTTACACACCATATAAAGTTACACACCATGTAAAGTTACACACCATGTAAAGTTACACACCATGTAAAGTTACACACCATATAAAGTTACACACCATGTAAAGTTACACACCATGTAAAGTTACACACCATGTAAAGTTACACGCCATGTAAAGTTACACGCCATGTAAAGTTACACGCCATGTAAAGTTACACACCATGTAAAGTTACACACCATATAAAGTTACACACCATGTAAAGTTACACACCATGTAAAGTTACACACCATGTAAAGTTACACGCCATGTAAAGTTACACACCATGTAAAGTTACACACCATGTAAAGTTACACACCATGTAAAGTTACACACCATGTAAAGTTACACACCATGTAAAGTTACACACCATGTAAAGTTACACGCCATGTAAAGTTACACACCATGTAAAGTTACACACCATGTAAAGTTACACGCCATGTAAAGTTACACACCATGTAAAGTTACACACCATGTAAAGTTACACACCATGTAAAGTTACACACCATGTAAAGTTACACACCATGTAAAGTTACACACCATGTAAAGTTACACGCCATGTAAAGTTACACACCATGTAAAGACATAGGGCTGTTGTAAAAAAAGAAGCATGTCAAAGCTTACAGAGCTCCATATGTCAAGTCTCATACTGTATATTTAATCATGGGAACATAGAATATATGGAACCGTGGAATTTAGAATATATGGAACTGTAAAATGTAGAATATATGGAACCGTGGGATTTAGAATATATGGAACCGTGGGATTTAGAATATATGGAACTGTAAAATTTAGAATATATGGAACCGTGGGATTTAGAATATATGAAACCGTGGGATTTAGAATATATGGAACCGTGGGATTTAGAATATATGGAAATGAGGGATTTAGAATATATGAAACCGTGGGATTTAGAATATATGGAAGCGTGGGATTTAGAATATATGGAACCGTGGGATTTCGAATATATGAAACCGTGGGATTTCGAATATATTGAACCGTGGGATTTAGAATATATTGAACCGTGGGATTTAGAATATATGGAACCGTGGGATTTAGAATATATGGAACCGTGGGATTTAGAATATATGAAACCGTGGGACTGATGGAATGTTACCTTTCTTCTCCAGTCCAAACTGCTCTTGTTTCCTTTCAGGAAGCTGGACTCCTGCCCTCACCAGAGCCTGACAACACACACACATGTTGGTTTTACTGTCCTTTTGGGAACCAAACAATTGATTCCCATTCAAAATACTATTTTCCTTAACACCAACCCTTAACTAACACTACAATTGCCTTGTTCCTTGTGGGGTCTGGTAAAATGTCCCCACTTGTGCGAATTTTAAAAGTTTTACTATCCTTGTGGGTACCAGAACCCCCCCCCCCCCCCACTCCCACCCCCCCACACACACACACACACACACAGAGCAGAGCCTGACAAAACACATCAGCTGTTAGAGGCAACTAGTGAGGTTAAACACAGGATATAAATAGTGACTGACCTCTTGACTGGCTTTTTTCCAGTCCAGTTTACACAGCAGAACTACCAAGAACATGGACTGGATTAACACACAAGTGAACAGGCCTGTCCACAAACCTGAGAGAAAGAGAGAAGGAAAAGAGAGAGACAGAGGGGAGGCAGAGAGAGAGAGTAGAAAGAGAGAGAAGCTTGGTTACAGTGGGAATCTGTAATCAATCACTAGTGCTGTTACTTTTTAGGGATAGGGGGCAGCATTTTCACTTTGGATGAATAGCATGCCCAGAGTGAACTGCCTCCTACTCTGTCCCAGATGCTAATATATGCATATTATTATTACTATTGGATAGAAAACACTCGGAAGTTTCTAAAACTGTTTGAATGATGTCTGTGAGTATAACAGAACTCATATGGCAGGCAAAAACCTGAGAAAAAATCCAAACAGGAAGTGAGAATTCTGAGGCTGGTCGATTTTCAACTCATCGCCTATTGAAATCCCAGTGGGATATGGATCTGTTTGCACTTCCTACGCCTTCCGCGGGATGTCAACAGTCTGTAAAACGTTGAATGAAGCTTCTACTGTGATGTGGGGCCGGATGGGAGCTGTTTGAGTCAGTGGTCTGGCAGAGTACCAGGTCCTGGTCACGCGCATTCCACATGATATCGACTTGCATTCCATTACTTCTCAAGACACAAAGGAATTGTTCGGTTGGAACGTTATTGAATATTTATGATAACAACATCCTAATGATTGATTCTCTACTTAGTTTGACAAGTTTATTTGACATGTAATATAACTTTTTGAAGTTTTCGTCCGACGTTCGCCTGGATCTGCGCGAGCGTTTGGATATGTGCATTATACGTGCTAACAAAAGTAGCTACTTGGACATAAATAATGGACAACAATTTATTGTGGAACTAGGATTCCTGGGAGTGCATTCTGATGAAGATCATCAAAGGTAAGGGAATATTTATCATGTAATTTCGTATTTCTGTTAACTCCAAAATGGCGGAGAAATGTTGTTTTTATCTGAGCGTCGTCTCAGATTATTGCATGGTGTGCTTTTTCCGTAAAGTTTTTTTGAAATCTGACACAGCGCTTGCATTAAGAACAAGTGTATCTTTAATTCTATGTAAAACATGTATCTTTCATCAACGTTTATGATGAGTATTTCTGTTATTTGATGTGGCTCTCTGCAATTTCTCTGGATGTTTTGGAGGCATTTCTGAACATGGAGCCAATGTAAACAGATTTTTTTTATATAAATATGCACATTATCGAACAAAACATACATGTATTGTGTAACATGATGTCCTATGAGTGTCATCTGATGAAGATCATCAAAGGTTAGTGATTAATTTTATCTCTATTTCTGCTTTTTGTGACTCCTATCTTTGGCTGGGAAAATGGCTGTGTGTGTTTTGGACTTGGCGGTGATCTAACATAATCATATGTTGTGTGTAAAGCATTTTTACACACACAGCATTTTTTAAAAATCATTTTAAAAATTGGACACGATGGGAAGATTAAAACTTCTTGTCAATACGGGGGCGCTGTTTTCACTTTGGAAAAAATCGTGCCCAAATGAAACAGCCTCGTACTCTTTTCTAGATCATACAATATGCATATTAATATTACTAATTGGATAGAAAACACTCTCAAGTTTCTAAAACTGTTTGAATTATATCTGTGAGTAAAACAGAACTCATTTTGCAGCAAACTTCCATACAGAAAGTGAAAAATCTGAAAACGAGGCTCTGTTTCAGGGCCTGCCTATTCAACTGGCTTTTATTTAATCGATATGCATGCACTTCATACGCCTTCCACTAGATGTCAACAGGCAGTGGAAGGTGGAATGGGGGGTCTAGCTTGATCTCAGGTCGAATGAGAGCTTTTGGAGTGACAGGTCCGGAATTTTCTTTGGCGCGCGAAGGAGCTCGACATTGTCTTCTGAATTGCGTTACGTATACACGGCGAATATCTTCGGCTCTGATTTTATTTGATACATGTGATAATAACATCATAAAGTAGGTTTTTTCAACCGAGTTTTATCAGTTTATTCAACGTTTATTGGGACTTTTGGAGTTTTCCGTTCTTTGCGCCAAGAGAGGATGGGAATGTTAGCAACCTTGGCTAGCATTGTGGCGCGAATTCGACAGAAGAAATGTACATTCTAAAACCAAACAACGATTTATTCTGGACCAAGGACTCCTTGTACAACATTCTGATGGAAGATCAACAAAAGTAAGAAAACATTTATGATGTTATTTCGTATTTCTGTGAGCGCTGTCTCGCAATAACGCAAGCTGTATGTTATGGTAAAGTTATTTTTAAAAATCTAACACAGCGGTTGCATTAACCTTTTATGGCTGCAAGCCGGTATCGGGATCAATATGACAACAGCCAGTCCAAGTGCAGGGCGCCAAATTCAAAAACCATAAATCTCATAATTAAAATTCCTCAAACATACATGTGTCTTATATCATTTTAAAGGTAATCATGTTGTTAATCCCACCGAACTGTCCGATTTCAAAAAGGCTTTTCAGCAAAAGCACCACAAACGATTATGTTAGGCCACCACAAAACTAAAAATTAACATAGCATTTTTCCCAGCTAATGATAGCATCACAAAAAACAGAATAGAGATAAAATGATTCACTAACCTTCGATTATTTTCATCAGATGACACTCATAGGACTTCATGTTACACCATACATGTGTTTTTTGTTTGATTAAATTCATATTTATGTCAAGAAATCTGAGTTTACATTGAGGCTACAAGAATCACTAAATGCAAAAACATCAAGTGACGTTGCATAGCCCGTCGTTTCAAGATGAATACTCATCATAAATATAGATGATAATACAAGTTATACACATTGAGTTATATAACCATGTTGGTATCTCTCCCCTACTCACCTCTGATATATAACCATGTTATTCTCTCCCCTACCCATCTCTGATATATAACCATGTTGTTATCTCTCCCCTACTATATATTACCATGTTGGTATCTCTCCCCTACCCACCTCTGATATATAACCATGTTGTTATCTCTCCCCTACTATATATTACCATGTTGTTATCTCTCCCCTACTATATATTACCATGTTGTTATCTCTCCCCTACTCACCTATTATATATTACCATGTTGTTATCTCTCCCCTACTCACCTCTAATATATTACCATGTTGTTATCTCTCCCCTACTCACCTCTAATATATTACCATGTTGTTATCTCTCCCCTACTCACCTCTAATATATTACCATGTTGTTATCTCTCCCCTACTCACCTATTATATATTACCATGTTGTTATCTTTCCCCTACTATATATTACCATGTTGTTATCTCTCCCCTACTATATATTACCATGTTGTTATCTCTCCCCTACTCACCTCTAATATATTACCATGTTGTTATCTCTCCCCTACTCACCTCTGATATATTACCATGTTGTTATCTCTCCCCTACTCACCTCTGATATATTACCATGTTGTTATCTCTCCCCTACTATATATTACCATGTTGTTATCTCCCCCCTACTCACCTCTGATATATTACCATGTTGTTATCTCTCCCCTACTCACCTATTATATATTACCATGTTGTTATCTCTCCCCTACTCCCCTATTATATATTACCATGTTGGTATCTCTCCCCTACTCACCTCTAATATATTACCATGTTGTTATCTCTCCCCTACTATATATTACCATGATGTTATCTCTCCCCTTCTATATATTACCATGTTGTTATCTCTCCCCTACTATATATTACCATGTTGTTATCTCTCCCCTACTCACCTCTAATATATTACCATGTTGGTATCGCTCCCCTACTATATATTACCATGTTGCTATCTCTCCCCTACTATATATTACCATGTTGTTATCTCTCCCCTACTATATATTACCATGTTGTTATCTCTCCCCTACTATATATTACCATGTTGTTATCTCTCCCCTACTCACCTCTGATATATAACCATGTTGTTATCTCTCCCCTACTATATATTACCATGTTGTTATCTCTCCCCTACTCACCTCTGATATATTACCATGTTGTTATCTCTCCCCTACTCACCTCTGATATATAACCATGTTGTTATCTCTCCCCTACTATATATTACCATGCTGTTATCTCTCCCCTACTCACCTCTGATATATTACCATGTTGTTATCTCTCCCCTACTATATATTACCATGTTGTTATCTCTCCCCTACTATATATTACCATGTTGTTATCTCTCCCCTACTATATATTACCATGTTGGTATCTCTCCCCTACTATATATTACCATGTTGTTATCTCTCTCCTACTATATATTACCATGTTGTTATCTCTCCCCTACTCACCTCTAATATATTACCATGTTGTTATCTCTCCCCTACTATATATTACCATGTTGTTATCTCTCCCCTACTCACCTCTGATATATTACCATGTTGTTATCTCTCCCCTACTATATATTACCATGTTGGTATCTCTCCCCTACTATATATTACCATGTTGTTATCTCTCCCCTACTCACCTCTGATATATTACCATGTTGTATCTCTCCCCTACTCACCTCTGATATATAACCATGTTATTCTCTCCCCTACTATATATTACCATGTTGTTATCTCTCCCCTACTCACCTCTAATATATTACCATGTTGGTATCTCTCCCCTACCCATCTCTGATATATAACCATGTTGTTATCTCTCCCCTACTATATATTACCATGTTGTTATCTCTCCCCTACTATATATTACCATGTTGTTATCTCTCCCCTACTATATATTACCATGTTGTTATCTCTCCCCTACTATATATTACCATGTTGTTATCTCTCCCCTACTCACCTCTGATATATAACCATGTTGTTATCTCTCCCCTACTATATATTACCATGTTGTTATCTCTCCCCTACTATATATTACCATGTTGGTATCTCTCCCCTACTATATATTACCATGTTGTTATCTCTCCCCTACTATATATTACCATGTTGTTATCTCTCCCCTACTCACCTCTGATATATAACCATGTTGTTATCTCTCCCCTACTATATATTACCATGTTGGTATCTCTCCCCTACTCACCTCTAATATATTACCATGTTGTTATCTCTCCCCTACTATATATTACCATGTTGGTATCTCTCCCCTACTCACCTCTGATATATTACCATGTTGGTATCTCTCCCCTACTCACCTCTGATATATTACCATGTTGTTATCTCTCCCCTACTATATATTACCATGTTGGTATCTCTCCCCTACTCACCTCTGATATATTACCATGTTGTTATCTCTCCCCTATTATATATTACCATGTTGTTATCTCTCCCCTACTATATATTACCATGTTGTTATCTCTCCCCTACTATATATGACCATGTTGTTATCTCTCCCCTACTATATATTACCATGTTGTTATCTCTCCCCTACTATATATGACCATGTTGTTATCTCTCCCCTACTATATATTACCATGTTGTTATCTCTCCCCTACCATATATTACCATGTTGTTATCTCTCCCCTACTATATATTACCATGTTGTTATCTCTCCCCTACTATATATTACCATGTTGTTATTCTCTCCCCTACTATATATTACCATGTTGTTATCTCTCCCCTACTCACCTCTAATATATTACCATGTTGTTATCTCTCCCCTACTCACCTCTGATATATTACCATGTTGTTATCTCTCCCCTACTCACCTCTGATATATTACCATGTTGTTATCTCTCCCCTACTATATATTACCATGTTGTTATCTCTCCCCTACTATATATTACCATGTTGTTATCTCTCCCCTACCCACCTCTGATATATTACCATGTTGTTATCTCTCCCCTACTCACCTCTGATATATTACCATGTTGGTATCTCTCCCCTACTATATATTACCATGTTGGTATCTCTCCCCTACTCACCTCTGATATATTACCATGTTGTTATCTCTCCCCTACTATATATTACCATGTTGTTATCTCTCCCCTACTATATATAACCATGTTGCTATCTCTCCTCTACTCACCTATTATATATTACCATGTTGTTATCTCTCCCCTACTCACCTCTGATATATTACCATGTTGTTATCTCTCCCCTACTATATATTACCATGTTGGTATCTCTCCCCTACTATATATTACCATGTTGGTATCTCTCCCCTACTATATATTACCATGTTGGTATCTCTCCCCTACTATATATTACCATGTTGTTATCTCTCCCCTACTCACCTCTGATATATTACCATGTTGTTATCTCTCCCCTACTATATATAACCATGTTGTTATATCTCCCCTACTCACCTCTGATATATTACCATGTTGTTATCTCTCCCCTACTCACCTCTGATATATTACCATGTTGTTATCTCTCCCCTACTATATATTACCGTGTTGTTATCTCTCCCCTACTATATATTACCATGTTGTTATCTCTCCCCTACTATATATTACCATGTTGTTATCTCTCCCCTACTATATATTACCATGTTGTTATCTCTCCCCTACCCACCTCTAATATATTACCATGTTGTTATCTCTCCCCTACTATATATTACCATGTTGTTATCTCTCCCCTACTCACCTCTGATATATTACCATGTTGTTATCTCTCCCCTACTATATATTACCATGTTGGTATCTCTCCCCTACTATATATTACCATGTTGTTATCTCTCCCCTACTCACCTCTGATATATTACCATGTTGTATCTCTCCCCTACTCACCTCTGATATATAACCATGTTATTCTCTCCCCTACTATATATTACCATGTTGTTATCTCTCCCCTACTCACCTCTAATATATTACCATGTTGGTATCTCTCCCCTACCCATCTCTGATATATAACCATGTTGTTATCTCTCCCCTACTATATATTACCATGTTGTTATCTCTCCCCTACTATATATTACCATGTTGTTATCTCTCCCCTACTATACATTACCATGTTGTTATCTCTCCCCTACTATATATTACCATGTTGTTATCTCTCCCCTACTATATATTACCATGTTGTTATCTCTCCCCTACTCACCTCTGATATATAACCATGTTGTTATCTCTCCCCTACTATATATTACCATGTTGGTATCTCTCCCCTACTCACCTCTAATATATTACCATGTTGTTATCTCTCCCCTACTATATATTACCATGTTGGTATCTCTCCCCTACTCACCTCTGATATATTACCATGTTGGTATCTCTCCCCTACTCACCTCTGATATATTACCATGTTGTTATCTCTCCCCTACTCACCTCTGATATATTACCATGTTGTTATCTCTCCCCTATCATATATTACCATGTTGTTATCTCTCCCCTACTATATATTACCATGTTGTTATCTCTCCCCTACTATATATGACCATGTTGTTATCTCTCCCCTACTATATATTACCATGTTGTTATCTCTCCCCTACCATATATTACCATGTTGTTATCTCTCCCCTACTATATATTACCATGTTGTTATCTCTCCCCTACTATATATTACCATGTTGTTATTCTCTCCCCTACTATATATTACCATGTTGTTATCTCTCCCCTACTCACCTCTAATATATTACCATGTTGTTATCTCTCCCCTACTCACCTCTGATATATTACCATGTTGTTATCTCTCCCCTACTCACCTCTGATATATTACCATGTTGTTATCTCTCCCCTACTATATATTACCATGTTGTTATCTCTCCCCTACCCACCTCTGATATATTACCATGTTGTTATCTCTCCCCTACTCACCTCTGATATATTACCATGTTGGTATCTCTCCCCTACTATATATTACCATGTTGGTATCTCTCCCCTACTCACCTCTGATATATTACCATGTTGTTATCTCTCCCCTACTATATATTACCATGTTGTTATCTCTCCCCTACTATATATAACCATGTTGCTATCTCTCCTCTACTCACCTATTATATATTACCATGTTGTTATCTCTCCCCTACTCACCTCTGATATATTACCATGTTGTTATCTCTCCCCTACTATATATTACCATGTTGGTATCTCTCCCCTACTATATATTACCATGTTGGTATCTCTCCCCTACTATATATTACCATGTTGGTATCTCTCCCCTACTATATATTACCATGTTGTTATCTCTCCCCTACTCACCTCTGATATATTACCATGTTGTTATCTCTCCCCTACTATATATAACCATGTTGTTATATCTCCCCTACTCACCTCTGATATATTACCATGTTGTTATCTCTCCCCTACTCACCTCTGATATATTACCATGTTGTTATCTCTCCCCTACTATATATTACCATGTTGTTATCTCCCCCCTACTATATATTACCATGTTGTTATCTCTCCCCTACTATATATTACCATGTTGTTATCTCTCCCCTACTCACCTCTGATATATTACCATGTTGTTATCTCTCCCCTACTATATATTACCGTGTTGTTATCTCTCCCCTACTATATATTACCATGTTGTTATCTCTCCCCTACTATATATTACCATGTTGTTATCTCTCCCCTACTCACCTCTAATATATTACCATGTTGTTATCTCTCCCCTACTATATATTACCATGTTGGTATCTCTCCCCTACTCACCTCTAATATATTACCATGTTGTTATCTCTCCCCTACTCACCTCTGATATATTACCATGTTGTTATCTCTCCCCTACTATATATTACCATGTTGTTATCTCTCCCCTACTCACCTCTAATATATTACCATGTTGTTATCTCTCCCCTACTCACCTCTGATATATTACCATGTTGTTATCTCTCCCCTACTATATATTACCATGTTGGTATCTCTCCCCTACCCACCTCTGATATATAACCATGTTGTTATCTCTCCCCTACTATATATTACCATGTTGTTATCTCTCCCCTACTCACCTCTAATATATTACCATGTTGGTATCTCTCCCCTACTCACCTATTATATATAACCATGTTGGTATCTCTCCCCTACTCACCTATTATATATTACCATGTTGCTATCTCTCCCCTACTCACCTCTAATATATTACCATGTTGTTATCTCTCCCCTACTATATATTACCATGTTGGTATCTCTCCCCTACTCACCTCTAATATATTACCATGTTGGTATCTCTCCCCTACCCACCTCTGATATATAACCATGTTGTTATCTCTCCCCTACTATATATTACCATGTTGTTATCTCTCCCCTACTCACCTCTAATATATTACCATGTTGGTATCTCTCCCCTACTCACCTATTATATATTACCATGTTGTTATCTCTCCCCTACTCACCTATTATATATTACCATGTTGGTATCTCTCCCCTACTCACCTATTATATATTACCATGTTGGTATCTCTCCCCTATTATATATTACCATGTTGGTATCTCTCCCCTACTCACCTATTATATATAACCATGTTGTTATCTCTCCCCTACTCACCTATTATATATTACCATGTTGCTATCTCTCCCCTACTCACCTCTAATATATTACCATGTTGGTATCTCTCCCCTACCCACCTCTGATATATAACCATGTTGTTATCTCTCCCCTACTATATATTACCATGTTGTTATCTCTCCCCTACTCACCTCTAATATATTACCATGTTGTTATCTCTCCCCTACTCACCTATTATATATTACCATGTTGTTATCTCTCCCCTACTCCCCTATTATATATTACCATGTTGTTATCTCTCCCCTACTCACCTCTGATATATTACCATGTTGTTCTCTCCCCTACTATATATTACCATGTTGTTATCTCTCCCCTACTCACCTCTAATATATTACCATGTTGGTATCTCTCCCCTACTCACCTATTATATATTACCATGTTGTTATCTCTCCCCTACTCACCTATTATATATTACCATGTTGGTATCTCTCCCCTACTCACCTATTATATATTACCATGTTGGTATCTCTCCCCTATTATATATTACCATGTTGGTATCTCTCCCCTACTCACCTATTATATATAACCATGTTGTTATCTCTCCCCTACTCACCTATTATATATTACCATGTTGGTATCTCTCCCCTACTCACCTATTATATATTACCATGTTGGTATCTCTCCCCTATTATATATTACCATGTTGGTATCTCTCCCCTACTCACCTATTATATATAACCATGTTGGTATCTCTCCCCTACTCACCTATTATATATTACCATGTTGCTATCTCTCCCCTACTCACCTATTATATATTACCATGTTGGTATCTCTCCCCTATTATATATTACCATGTTGGTATCTCTCCCCTACTCCCCTATTATATATTACCATGTTGGTATCTCTCCCCTACTCACCTATTATATATAACCATGTTGGTATCTCTCCCCTACTCACCTATTATATATTACCATGTTGCTATCTCTCCACTTCTCACCTATGATGCCCATCTTGTTAGGGAACATGAGGGAGACTCCAATGGGGAAGCCTATGAAGTAGTACCCCACCAGGTTACACAGCGCTCCAATCTTCTGCTTTCCTGCTCCCCGCACGATACCGCCCATCACGCCCTGTCACGACACACACATTACTGACTCTAGACACACACAGATATCACTGGCCCTTCACGCCCTGTCACGACACACACATTACTGACTCTAGACACACACAGATATCACTGGCCCTTCACGCCCTGTCACGACACACACATTACTGACTCTAGACACACACAGATATCACTGGCCCATCACGCCCTGTCACGACACACACATTACTGACTCTAGACACACACAAAGATTACTGGCCCAACGCACGCACACATACACACACAAACGCACATTACTGACAATACAACACACAGTGTAACCTCACCACGAAGGTGTCTACCAGATGGAAGAACCCATACAGGATCATGATGTCAGCCACCCTCTTCACAATGTCCCTGGAACACAGAGAGAGAGGTTCGATCGGGGCTAAGGGGTCACTGGGTTCCATTAGAGTGGTCCCAGACCTGTTGGTGCTAACATTCCAAACAAACTGTCCCCCAGGCTAAGGGCCCACTGGGTTCTACTAGAGTGGTCCCAGACCTGTTGGTGCTAACATTCCAAACAAACTGTCCCCCAGGCTAAGGGGTCACTGGGTTCCATTAGAGTGGTCCCAGACCTGTTGGTGCTAACATTCCAAACAAACTGTCCCCCAGGCTAAGGGCCCACTGGGTTCTACTAGAGTGGTCCCAGACCTGTTGGTGCTAACATTCCAAACAAACTGTCCCCCAGGCTAAGGGCCCACTGGGTTCTACTAGAGTGGTCCCAGACCTGTTGGTGCTAACATTCCAAACAAACTGGCCCCCAGGCTAAGGGCCCACTGGGTTCTACTAGAGTGGTCCCAGACCTGTTGGTGCTAACATTCCAAACAAACTGGCCCCCAGGCTAAGGGCCCACTGGGTTCTACTAGAGTGGTCCCAGACCTGTTGGTGCTAACATTCCAAACAAACTGGCCCCCAGGCTAAGGGGTCACTGGGTTCTACTAGAGTGGTCCCAGGCCTGTTGGTGCTAACATTCCATACAAACTGGCCCCCAGGCTAAGGGGTCACTGGGTTCTACTAGAGTGGTCCCAGACCTGTTGGTGCTAACATTCCAAACAAACTGGCCCCCAGGCTAAGGGGTCACTGGGTTCTACTAGAGTGGTCCCAGACCTGTTGGTGCTAACATTCCAAACAAACTGGCCCCCAGGGTAAGGGGTCACTGGGTTCTACTAGAGTGGTCCCAGACCTGTTGGTGCTAACATTCCAAACAAACTGGCCCCCAGGGTAAGGGGTCACTGGGTTCTACTAGAGTGGTCCCAGACCTGTTGGTGCTAACATTCCAAACAAACTGGCCCCCAGGCTAAGGGGTCACTGGGTTCTACTAGAGTGGTCCCAGACCTGTTGGTGCTAACATTCCAAACAAACTGTCCCCCAGGCTAAGGGCCCACTGGGTTCTACTAGAGTGGTCCCAGACCTGTTGGTGCTAACATTCCAAACAAACTGTCCCCCAGGCTAAGGGGTCACTGGGTTCCATTAGAGTGGTCCCAGACCTGTTGGTGCTAACATTCCAAACAAACTGTCCCCCAGGCTAAGGGCCCACTGGGTTCTACTAGAGTGGTCCCAGACCTGTTGGTGCTAACATTCCAAACAAACTGTCCCCCAGGCTAAGGGCCCACTGGGTTCTACTAGAGTGGTCCCAGACCTGTTGGTGCTAACATTCCAAACAAACTGGCCCCCAGGCTAAGGGCCCACTGGGTTCTACTAGAGTGGTCCCAGACCTGTTGGTGCTAACATTCCAAACAAACTGGCCCCCAGGCTAAGGGCCCACTGGGTTCTACTAGAGTGGTCCCAGACCTGTTGGTGCTAACATTCCAAACAAACTGGCCCCCAGGCTAAGGGGTCACTGGGTTCTACTAGAGTGGTCCCAGGCCTGTTGGTGCTAACATTCCATACAAACTGGCCCCCAGGCTAAGGGGTCACTGGGTTCTACTAGAGTGGTCCCAGACCTGTTGGTGCTAACATTCCAAACAAACTGGCCCCCAGGCTAAGGGGTCACTGGGTTCTACTAGAGTGGTCCCAGACCTGTTGGTGCTAACATTCCAAACAAACTGGCCCCCAGGCTAAGGGGCCACTGGGTTCCACTAGAGTGGTCCCAGACCTGTTGGTGCTAACATTCCAAACAAACTGGCCCCCAGGCTAAGGGGCCACTGGGTTCTACTAGAGTGGTCCCAGACCTGTTGGTGCTAACATTCCAAACAAACTGGCCCCCAGGCTAAGGGGTCACTGGGTTCCATTAGAGTGGTCCCAGATCTGTTGGTGCTAACATTCCAAACAAACTGGCCCCCAGGCTAAGGGGTCACTGGGTTCTACTAGAGTGGTCCCAGACCTGTTGGTGCTAACATTCCAAACAAACTGGCCCCCAGGGTAAGGGGTCACTGGGTTCTACTAGAGTGCTCCCAGACCTGTTGGTGCTAACATTCCAAACAAACTGGCCCCCAGGGTAAGGGGTCACTGGGTTCTACTAGAGTGGTCCCAGACCTGTTGGTGCTAACATTCCAAACAAACTGGCCCCCAGGGTAAGGGGTCACTGGGTTCTACTAGAGTGGTCCCAGACCTGTTGGTGCTAACATTCCAAACAAACTGGCCCCCAGGCTAAGGTTCTACAGAGATCTACAGGTTCATAATGCCTACAGTGTCACGCTGATGGTGAAGCAGGTTAAAACATGATTACTGGATGTTACGTCATGTCTGTGTATCTGCAAGATGTCACACACACACACACACACACACACACACACACACACACACACACACACACACACACACACACACACGTGAGGTTTCTAAAGTCAATCAGTGTGGTGGGTGTGTGTCTATACTCACTGTTCTGTGGTGAAGATGTGCCCGATCACGTCTTTAGTCACGAGGACGAACGTACAGACAAAACACGAGACGATGACTGGACAGAAAAGACAAAGAGTTAGTAAATCTTCTGACAATCATTAATATTATTCAAGAAACAAAGTCACCCTCTATATACAGTGAATTCAGAAAGTATTCAGACCCGTTGACCTTATCCATATTTAGTTACATTACGGCCTTTTTCTAGAATTTATTAAATAAAACATTTTCCTCATAATGACAAAAACAAGTTTTTTTTTAATTTTGGAAATTCTTACAGAGCTCTAGAGTTGAACTGACCCCACTCCTGCAGGCAGTCAGCTGACCAGCCTAGGGGTTAGAGGTCAGGGTGATGAACTGACCCCACTCCTGCAGGCAGTCAGCTGACCAGCCTAGGGGTTAGAGGTCAGGGTGATGAACTGACCCCACTCCTGCAGGCAGTCAGCTGACCAGCCTAGGGGTTAGAGGTCAGGGTGATGAACTGACCCCACTCCTGCAGGCAGTCAGCTGACCAGCCTAGGGGTTAGAGGTCAGGGTGATGAACTGACCCCACTCCTGCAGGCAGTCAGCTGACCAGCCTAGGGGTTAGAGGTCAGGGTGATGAACTGACCCCACTCCTGCAGGCAGTCAGCTGACCAGCCTAGGGGTAAGAGGTCAGTGATCACCCCCACCAATAGAAACGTCTCAAAACGTGTAGATGGCCGGTTAGTGGAGTGACACAGAACTGTTGTCATACTTGCTCCATTAAGATCTGTCCCGTATTAGAGCCGTGCTAGCATCACTAGCTAGTTGCTGCTACGTACATGCACAGATGGAGGCAACCTTCCCAGACAGCTTGGCCTGTTCTGTGTTCCCTGCACCCAGAGCGTTGCCCACCCTCACACTGGCTGATACTGAGAATCCAAGAGGAAACTGAAAGAGGACGAGAGGGGAGAGAGAGAGACAGAGAGAGAGACAGAGAGAGACAGAGAAATTACCTTTTTGTTCTAAATATCATAATGTAATGTTACCATGGTAGCTAGCTGATAGACAGTGTGGTGTTACCATGGTAGATAGCTGATAGACAGTGTGATGTTACCATGGTAGACAGCTGATAGACAGTGTGATGTTACCATGGTAGACAGCTGATAGACAGTGTGATGTTACCATGGTAGATAGCTGATAGACAGTGTGATGTTACCATGGTAGCTGGCTGATAGACAGTGTGATGTTACCATGGTAGATAGCTGATAGACAGTGTGATGTTACCATGGTAGACAGCTGATAGACAGTGTGCTGTTACCATGGTAGCTAGCTGATAGACAGTGTGATGTTACCATGGTAGATAGCTGATAGACAGTGTGATGTTACCATGGTAGCTAGCTAATAGACAGTGTGATGTTACCATGGTAGATAGCTGATAGACAGTGTGATGTTACCATGGTAGATAGCTGATAGACAGTGTGATGTTACCATGGTAGCTAGCTGATAGACAGTGTGATGTTACCATGGTAGCTAGTTGATAGACAGTGTGATGTTACCATGGTAGCTAGCTGATAGACAGTGTGATGTTACCATGGTAGCTAGTTGATAGACAGTGTGATGTTACCATGGTAGCTATTTGATAGACAGTGTGATGTTACCATGGTAGCTAGTTGATAGACAGTGTGATGTTACCATGGTAGCTGGCTGATAGACAGTGTGATGTTGCCATGGTAGCTAGCTGATAGACAGTGTGATGTTACCATGGTAGCTGGCTGATAGACAGTGTGATGTTTCCATGTAGGTGATGGTAGCTAGCTGATAGACAGTGTGATGTTACCATGGTAGCTAGCTGATAGACAGTGTGATGTTACCATGGTAGCTGGCTGATAGACAGTGTGATGTTGCCATGGTAGCTAGCTGATAGACAGTGTGATGTTACCATGGTAGCTAGCTAATAGACAATGAGATGTTACCATGTAGGTGATGGCAGCTAGCTGATAGACAACAGACTGAGCCCCCAACTCCACCTCACTGATAAGACCTAAGAGAGGGGAGAGGCAGACGATAGGAAGAAAGGGAAGATAAGGAGAGATGGAGAAATGTAAGAAAGGAGAGAAGGAGAGAGAAGGGGACATGGGGAGAGAGGGAAGATACATAAGATAGAGAAGGGAGAGGGGGAAGAGAGAAAGGGAGAGAGAATGGAGAGAGACAGGTGAGAATTGCGAGGGGGGAGATATGGAGAGAGGGGAGATCAGGAGGGAGACGAGATATAGAGAGCGAGGGGAAAGAGAGAGAGCGAGGGGAAAGAGAGAGAGCGAGGGGAAAGAGAGAGAGCGAGGGGAAAGAGAGAGAGCGAGGGGAAAGAGAGAGAGCGAGGGGAAAGAGAGAGAGCGAGGGGAAAGAGAGAGAGCGAGGGGAAAGAGAGAGCGAGGGGAAAGAGGGGGGATATGGAGAGAGGGGAGATCAGGAGGGAGACGAGAGAGGGGAGAGAGGGAGAGCGAGGGGAAAGAGGGAGAGCGAGGGGAAAGAGGGAGAGCGAGGGGAAAGAGGGAGAGCGAGGGGAAAGAGGGAGAGCGAGGGGAAAGAGGGAGAGCGAGGGGAAAGAGGGAGAGCGAGGGGAAAGAGGGAGAGCGAGGGGAAAGAGAGAGAGCGAGGGGAAAGAGGGGGGATATGGAGAGAGGGGAGATCAGGAGGGAGACGAGAGAGGGGAGAGAGGGAGAGCGAGGGGAGAGAGGGAGAGCGAGGGGAGAGAGGGAGAGCGAGGGGAAAGAGGGAGAGCGAGGGGAAAGAGGGAGTGCGAGGGGAAAGAGGGAGAGCGAGGGGAAAGAGGGAGCGCGAGGGGAAAGAGGGAGAGCGAGGGGAAAGAGGGAGAGCGAGGGGAAAGAGGGAGCGCGAGGGGAAAGAGGGAGCGCGAGGGGAAAGAGGGAGAGCGAGGGGAAAGAGGGAGCGCGAGGGGAAAGAGGGAGCGCGAGGGGAAAGAGGGAGCGCGAGGGGAAAGAGGGAGCGCGAGGGGAAAGAGGGGGCGCGAGGGGAAAGAGGGAGCGCGAGGGGAAAGAGGGAGCGCGAGGGGAAAGAGGGAGAGCGAGGGGAAAGAGGGAGAGCGAGGGGAAAGAGGGAGAGCGAGGGGAAAGAGGGAGAGCGAGGGGAAAGAGGGAGAGCGAGGGGAAAGAGGGAGAGCGAGGGGAAAGAGGGAGCACGAGGGGAAAGAGGGAGAGCGAGGGGAAAGAGGGAGAGCGAGGGGAAAGAGGGAGAGCGAGGGGAAAGAGGGAGAGCGAGGGGAAAGAGGGAGCACGAGGGGAAAGAGGGAGCACGAGGGGAAAGAGAGAGAGCGAGGGGAAAGAGGGAGCGCGAGGGGAAAGAGGGAGCGCGAGGGGAAAGAGGGAGAGCGAGGGGAAAGAGGGAGAGCGAGGGGAAAGAGGGAGAGCGAGGGGAAAGAGGGAGAGCGAGGGGAAAGAGGAAGAGCGAGGGGAAAGAGGAAGAGCGAGGGGAAAGAGGGAGAGGGAGATAGAGGGAAGATATGGAGAGAGGAGAAATAGAGAGAGAGAGGGGAGAAGGCAGAGGGAGATATGGAGAGAGGGGTGATGAGGAGAGAGGCGAGAGAGGCAGAGGGAGATAGAGGGAAGAAATGGAGAGAGGAGAAATAGAGAGAGAGGGGGGAGCGAGGCAGAGGGAGATAGAGGGAAGATATGGAGAGAGGGGTGATGAGGAGAGAAAGAGAAGATATGGAGAGAGGGGTGATGAGGAGAGAAAGGGAAGATATGGAGAGAGGGGTGATGAGGAGAGAAAGGGAAGATATGGAGAGAGGGGTGATGAGGAGAGAATGGGAAGATATGGAGAGAGGGGTGATGAGGAGAGAATGGGAAGATATGGAGAGAGGGGTGATGAGGAGAGAATGGGAAGATATGGAGAGAGGGGTGATGAGGAGAGAGTGGTGATGAGGAGACAGGGAGAGGGGAGACAGGGGGAGAGGGGAGACAGGGGGACAGGGAGACAGGGAGAGAGGGGAGAGCAGAGGAGAGCGGGGAGAGTAGAGCCGAAATTATAGAAGTCACCTTGGTCTAGAGAGATTTACACGGTTATCAAAACGACACGCCAGGGTAAGCCGACACAAAACACAGCCCTTATTATAAGTGTTTCTAAAATCCCCTATGGGAAAAATTAATTGTGGAAAAACGATTGGACCCATTTCCCTGTTTGACCGCTAGGTTTTATGGGTATTATGACACTTCCAGTGTGGGGCTCTATATAGGGAATAGGGCAGAGTTTCCCAAACTCGGTCCTAGGGACCGCAAGGGGTGCACGTTTTGGTTGTTGCCCTAACACTAAACAGCTGATTGAAATAATCCTGAAGCTTCGATCATTTACATCATCAGTGCAATGTTGGGGCATAAAGTAACCGTGCAAACCTTTGGTGTCCCGGCGACCAACATCTGGGAAACGCTGGAATAAGGTGCCATTTTGGACATAGGAAATATTACTCTTATTATGATAAAACAACAGTACCTGCCAGGAAGCCGCCGATCTCATAGGTCCACCATTCCAGACACAGCATTAGCATACTTGGGATGGCCAGGGTGATGAACTGACCCCACTCCTGCAGGCAGTCAACTGACCAGCCTAGGGGTGAGAGGTCAGGGTGATGAACTGACCCCACTCCTGCAGGCAGTCAGCTGACCAGCCTAGGGGTTAGAGGTCAGGGTGATGAACTGACCCCACTCCTGCAGGCAGTCAGCTGACCAGCCTAGGGGTTAGAGGTCAGGGTGATGAACTGACCCCACTCCTGCAGGCAGTCAGCTGACCAGCCTAGGGGTTAGAGGTCAGGGTGATGAACTGACCCCACTCCTGCAGGCAGTCAGCTGACCAGCCTAGGGGTAAGAGGTCAGGGATCACCCCAACCAATAGAAACGTCTCAGAACGTGTAGATGGCCGGTAAGTGGAGTGACACAGAACCTTTGATATGGCAGGTTAGTGGTGATACAGAACCTTTGATAAGGCAGGTTAGTGGTGATACAGAACCTTTGATATGGCAGGTTAGTGGAGTAACAGAACCTTTGATATGGCAGGTTAGTGGTGATACAGAACCTTTGATATGGCAGGTTAGTGGTGATACAGAACCTTTGATATGTCAGGTTAGTGGAGTGATACAGAACCTTTGATATGACAGGTTAGTGGTGATAATGAACCTTTGATATGTCAGGTTAGTGGTGACAGAACCTTTGATGTGGCAGGTTAGTGGTGATACAGAACCTTTGATGTGGCAGGTTAGTGGAGTGACACAGAACCTTTGATATGGCAGGTTAGTGGTGATACAGAACCTTTGATATGGCAGGTTAGTGGAGTGATACAGAACCTTTGATATGGCAGGTTAGTGGTGTGACACAGAACCTTTGATATGGCAGGTTAGTGGTGATACAGAACCTTTGATATGGCAGGTTAGTGGAGTGATACAGAACCTTTGATATGGCAGGTTAGTGGTGATACAGAACCTTTGATATGGCAGGTTAGTGGAGTGATACAGAACCTTTGATATGGCAGGTTAGTGGAGTGATACAGAACCTTTGATATGGCAGGTTAGTGGTGATACAGAACCTTTGATATGGCAGGTTAGTGAAGTGATACAGAACCTTTTATATGGCAGGTTAGTGGTGATACAGAACCGTTGATATGGCAGGTTAGTGGTGATACAGAACCTTTGATATGGCAGGTTAGTGGTGATACAGAACCTTTGATATGGCAGGTTAGTGGTGATACAGAACCTTTGATACGGCAGGTTAGTGGAGTGATACAGAACCTTTGATATGGCAGGTTAGTGGTGATACAGAACCTTTGATATGGCAGGTTAGTGGAGTGACTCAGAACCTTTGATATGGCAGGTTAGTGGAGTGACTCAGAACCTTTGATATGGCAGGTTAGTGGAGTGACTCAGAACCTTTGATATGGCAGGTTAGTGGAGTGACTCAGAACCTTTGATATGGCAGGTTAGTGGAGTGATACAGAACCTTGGATATGGCAGGTTAGTGGTGATACAGAACCTTTGATATGGCAGGTTAGTGGTGTGATACAGAACCTTTGATATGGCAGGTTAGTGGTGTGATACAGAACCTTTGATATGGCAGGTTAGTGGAGTGATACTGAACCTTTGATATGGCAGGTTAGTGGAGTGATACAGAACCTTTGATATGGCAGGTTAGTGGAGTGATACAGAACCTTTGATATGGCAGGTTAGTGGTGATACAGAACCTTTGATATGGCAGGTTAGTGGAGTGATACAGAACCTTTGATATGGCAGGTTAGTGGTGATACAGAACCTTTGATTTGGCAGGTTAGTGGAGTGATACAGAACCATTGATATGGCAGGTTAGTGGAGTGATACAGAACCTTTGATATGGCAGGTTAGTGGAGTGATACAGAACCTTTGATATGGCAGGTTAGTGGTGATACAGAACCTTTGATATGGCAGGTTAGTGGAGTGACACAGAACCTTTGATATGGCAGGTTAGTGGTGATACAGAACCTTTGATGTGGCAGGTTAGTGGAGTGACACAGAACCTTTGATATGGCAGGTTAGTGGTGATACAGAACCTTTGATATGGCAGGTTAGTGGTGTGACACAGAACCTTTGATATGGCAGGTTAGTGGTGATACAGAACCTTTGATATGGCAGGTTAGTGGTGATACAGAACCTTTGATATGGCAGGTTAGTGGTGATACAGAACCTTTGATATGGCAGGTTAGTGGAGTGATACAGAACCTTTGATATGGCAGGTTAGTGGTGATAATGAACCTTTGATATGGCAGGTTAGTGGTGATAATGAACCTTTGACATGGCAGGTTAGTGGAGTGATACAGAACCTTTGATATGGCAGGTTAGTGGAGTGACACAGAACCTTTGATACGGCAGGTTAGTGGAGTGATACAGAACCTTTGATACGGCAGGTTAGTGGAGTGATACAGAACCTTTGATATGGCAGGTTAGTGGAGTGATACAGAACCTTTGATATGGCAGGTTAGTGGTGATACAGAACCTTTGATATGGCAGGTTAGTGGAGTGACACAGAACCTTTGATATGGCAGGTTAGTGGTGATACAGAACCTTTGATGTGGCAGGTTAGTGGAGTGACACAGAACCTTTGATATGGCAGGTTAGTGGTGATACAGAACCTTTGATATGGCAGGTTAGTGGTGTGACACAGAACCTTTGATATGGCAGGTTAGTGGTGATACAGAACCTTTGATATGGCAGGTTAGTGGTGATACAGAACCTTTGATATGGCAGGTTAGTGGAGTGACACAGAACCTTTGATATGGCAGGTTAGTGGAGTGATACAGAACCTTTGATATGGCAGGTTAGTGGTGATACAGAACCTTTGATATGGCAGGTTAGTGGAGTGATACAGAACCTTTGATATGTCAGGTTAGTGGAGTGATACAGAACCTTTGATATGGCAGGTTAGTGGTGATACAGAACCTTTGATATGGCAGGTTAGTGAAGTGATACAGAACCTTTGATATGGCAGGTTAGTGAAGTGATACAGAACATTTGATATGGCAGGTTAGTGGTGATACAGAACCTTTGATATGGCAGGTTAGTGGTGATACAGAACCTTTGATATGTCAGGTTAGTGGAGTAACAGAACCTTTGATATGTCAGGTTAGTGGAGTGATACAGAACCTTTGATATGTCAGGTTAGTGGTGTGACACAGAACCTTTGATATGGCAGGTTAGTGGAGTGATACAGAACCTTTGATATGGCAGGTTAGTGGAGTGATACAGAACCTTTGATATGGCAGGTTAGTGGTGATACAGAACCTTTGATATGGCAGGTTAGTGGTGTGATACAGAACCTTTGATATGGCAGGTTAGTGGAGTGATACAGAACCTTTGATATGGCAGGTTAGTGGAGTGATACTGAACCTTTGATATGGCAGGTTAGTGGAGTGATACAGAACCTTTGATATGGCAGGTTAGTGGAGTGATACAGAACCTTTGATATGGCAGGTTAGTGGTGATACAGAACCTTTGATATGGCAGGTTAGTGGTGATACAGAACCTTTGATATGGCAGGTTAGTGGTGATACAGAACCTTTGATATTTCAGGTTAGTGGAGTGATACAGAACCTTTGATATGGCAGGTTAGTGGAGTGATACAGAACCTTTGATATGGCAGGTTAGTGGAGTGATACAGAACCTTTGATATGGCAGGTTAGTGGAGTGATACAGAACCTTTGATATGGCAGGTTAGTGGAGTGATACAGAACCTTTGATATGGCAGGTTAGTGGTGATAATGAACCTTTGATATGGCAGGTTAGTGGTGATACAGAACCTTTGATATGGCAGGTTAGTGGAGTGATACAGAACCTTTGATATGGCAGGTTAGTGGTGTGATACAGAACCTTTGATATGGCAGGTTAGTGGAGTGATACAGAACCTTTGATATGGCAGGTTAGTGGTGATACAGAACCTTTGATATGGCAGGTTAGTGGAGTAACAGAACCTTTGATATGGCAGGTTAGTGGTGATACAGAACCTTTGATATGGCAGGTTAGTGGTGATACAGAACCTTTGATATGGCAGGTTAGTGGTGATAATGAACCTTTGATATGGCAGGTTAGTGGTGATACAGAACCTTTGATATGGCAGGTTAGTGGAGTGATACAGAACCTTTGATATGGCAGGTTAGTGGAGTGATACAGAACCTTTGATATGGCAGGTTAGTGGAGTGATACAGAACCTTTGATATGGCAGGTTAGTGGTGATACAGAACCATTGATATGGCAGGTTAGTGGAGTGATACAGAACCTTTGATATGGCAGGTTAGTGGAGTGATACAGAACCTTTGATATGGCAGGTTAGTGGAGTGATACAGAACCTTTGATATGGCAGGTTAGTGGAGTGATACAGAACCTTTGATATGGCAGGTTAGTGGTGATACAGAACCTTTGATATGGCAGGTTAGTGGTGATACAGAACCTTTGATATGGCAGGTTAGTGGTGATACAGAACCTTTGATATGGCAGGTTAGTGGAGATACAGAACCTTTGATATGGCAGGTTAGTGGAGTGATACAGAACCTTTGATATGGCAGGTTAGTGGTGATACAGAACCTTTGATATGGCAGGTTAGTGGAGTGACTCAGAACCTTTGATATGGCAGGTTAGTGGAGTGACTCAGAACCTTTGATATGGCAGGTTAGTGGAGTGATACAGAACCTTTGATATGGCAGGTTAGTGGAGTGATACAGAACCTTTGATATGGCAGGTTAGTGGTGATACAGAACCTTTGAAATGGCAGGTTAGTGGAGTGATACAGAACAATTGATATGGCAGGTTAGTGGTGATACAGAACCTTTGATATGGCAGGTTAGTGGAGTGATACAGAACCTTTGAAATGGCAGGTTAGTGGAGTGATACTGAACCTTTGATATGGCAGGTTAGTGGTGATGCAGAACCTTTGATATGGCAGGTTAGTGGAGTGATACAGAACCTTTTAAATGGCAGGTTAGTGGAGTGATACAGAACCTTTGATATGGCAGGTTAGTGGAGTGATACAGAACCTTTGATATGGCAGGTTAGTGGAGTGATACAGAACCTTTGATATGGCAGGTTAGTGGAGTGATACAGAACCTTTGATTTGGCAGGTTAGTGGAGTGATACAGAACCTTTGATATGGCAGGTTAGTGGAGTGATACAGAACCTTTGATATGGCAGGTTAGTGGTGATACAGAACCTTTGATATGGCAGGTTAGTGGTGATACAGAACCTTTGATATGGCAGGTTAGTGGAGTGATACAGAACCTTTGATATGGCAGGTTAGTGGTGATACAGAACCTTTGAAATGGCAGGTTAGTGGAGTGATACAGAACCTTTGATATGGCAGGTTAGTGGTGATACAGAACCTTTGATATGGCAGGTTAGTGGAGTGATACAGAACCTTTGATATGGCAGGTTAGTGGTGATACAGAACCTTTGATCTGGCAGGTTAGTGGAGTGATACAGAACCTTTGAAATGGCAGGTTAGTGGAGTGATACAGAACCTTTGATATGGCAGGTTAGTGGAGTGATACAGAACCTTTGATATGGCAGGTTAGTGGAGTGATACAGAACCTTTGATATGGCAGGTTAGTGGAGTGATACAGAACCTTTGATATGGCAGGTTAGTGGTGATACAGAACCTTTGATATGGCAGGTTAGTGGAGTGATACAGAACCTTTGATATGGCAGGTTAGTGGTGATACAGAACCTTTGATATGGCAGGTTAGTGGTGATACAGAACCTTTGATATGGCAGGTTAGTGGAGTGATACAGAACCATTGATATGGCAGGTTAGTGGTGATACAGAACCTTGTACTGTAGGGTTTCCCAATCCTGGTCCTTAGCACCCACAGCCCTAGTGCTACACACCGGATTCAAACTAAAGGCTTGACGATACATTGATTAGTTGAATCAAGTATGGTAGTGCTACGGGTTCCCAGGATTGGGAAACCCTGTAGTGCATGAGAACAGACTCTTCTCTCAGATAGATGATCTGTTCTCACACAGTTGGACTCTGGCTTGGGACCGTAGCTCAAATACAATCCCAACATTATAGACCATCTCTGACCAAACTACAACCAAAGTTGACCAGTTATGTCATTCCGTGAACAAAGCCATCCTGTTCTGTTCTGACCTCCCTGCTTCCCAGGTGGTTAAAGAGTAACCTTGTGATATAACATCTCCTGTGACATATTACTATTACACTGAGACACCAGGCTCAACGTAGGCTGACCAGGAGAGGACATCTGCCCTGAGCTCACTGATTTTAAAGGTACGTGGCAGGGGCTAGGGGAAAGTGCTGGGGGTTAGGGGGTAGTGGCTAGGGGAAAGTGCTGGGGTTAGGGCGTAGCGGCTAGGGGAACGTGCTGGGGGTTAGGGCGTAGTAGCTAGGGGAATGTGCTAGGGATTAGGGGGTAGTGGCTAGGGGAAGGTGCTGGGGGTTAGGGGGTAGTGGCTAGGGGAAAGTGCTGGGGGTTAGGGGGTAGTGGCTAGGGGAAAGTGCTGGGGGTGAGGGCATAGTGGCTAGGGGAATGTGCTGGGGGTGAGGGCATAGCGGCTAGGGGAACGTGCTGGGGGTTAGGGCGTAGCAGCTAGGGGAATGTGCTAGGGATTAGGGGGTAGTGGCTAGGGGAAGGTGCTAGGGGTTAGGGGGTAGTGGCTAGGGGAAGGTGCTGGGGGTTAGGGCATAGTGGCTAGGGGAAGGTGCTGGGGGTGAGGGCGTAGTGGCTAGGGGAGGGGCTGGGGGTTAGGGCGTAGTGGCTAGGGGAAGGTACTGGGGATTAGGGCGTAGTGGCTAGGGGAAGGTGCTGGGGGTTAGGGCGTAGTGGCTAGGGGAAGGTGCTGGGGATTAGGGCATAGTGGCTAGGGGAAGGTGCTGGGGGTGAGGGCGTAGTGGCTAGGGGAGGGGCTGGGGGTTAGGGCGTAGTGGCTAGGGGAAGGTACTGGGGATTAGGGCGTAGTGGCTAGGGGAAGGTGCTGGGGGTTAGGGCGTAGTGGCTAGGGGAAGGTGCTGGGGGTTAGGGCGTAGTGGCTAGGGGAAGATGCTGGGGATTAGGGGGTAGTGGCTAGGGGAAGGTGCTAGGGGTTAGGGGGTAGTGGCTAGGGGAAGGTGCTGGGGATTAGGGCGTAGTGGCTAGGGGAAGGTGCTGGGGGTTAGGGGGTAGTGGCTAGGGGAAGGTGCTAGGGGTTAGGGCGTAGTGGCTAGGGGAAAGTGCTGGGGGTTAGGGGGTAGTGGCTAGGGGAAAGTGCTGGGGGTTAGGGCGTAGCGGCTAGGGGAACGTGCTGGGGGTTAGGGGGTAGTGGCTAGGGGAAAGTGCTGGGGGTTAGGGGGTAGTGGCTAGGGGAAAGTGCTGGGGGTTAGGGGGTAGTGGCTAGGGGAAAGTGCTGGGGGTTAGGGCGTAATGGCTAGGGGAAAGTGCTGGGGGTTAGGGGGTAGTGGCTAGGGGAAAGTGCTGGGGGTTAGGGGGTAGTGGCTAGGGGAAAGTGCTGGGGGTTAGGGGGTAGTGGCTAGGGGAAAGTGCTGGGGGTTAGGGGGTAGTGGCTAGGGGAAAGTGCTGGGGGTTAGGGCGTAATGGCTAGGGGAAAGTGCTGGGGGTTAGGGGGTAGTGGCTAGGGGAAAGTGCTGGGGGTTAGGGGGTAGTGGCTAGGGGAAAGTGCTGGGGGTTAGGGGGTAGTGGCTAGGGGAAAGTGCTGGGGGTTAGGGGGTAGTGGCTAGGGGAAAGTGCTGGGGGTTAGGGGGTAGTGGCTAGGGGAAAGTGCTGGGGGTTAGGGCGTAATGGCTAGGGGAACGTGCTGGGGGTTAGGGCGTAGTAGCTAGGGGAATGTGCTAGGGATTAGGGGGTAGTGGCTAGGGGAAGGTGCTGGGGGTTAGGGGGTAGTGGCTAGGGGAAAGTGCTGGGGGTGAGGGCATAGTGGCTAGGGGAATGTGCTGGGGGTGAGGGCATAGTGGCTAGGGGAACGTGCTGGGGGTTAGGGCGTAGCAGCTAGGGGAATGTGCTAGGGATTAGGGGGTAGTGGCTAGGGGAAGGTGCTAGGGGTTAGGGGGTAGTGGCTAGGGGAAGGTGCTGGGGGTTAGGGCATAGTGGCTAGGGGAAGGTGCTGGGGGTGAGGGCGTAGTGGCTAGGGGAGGGGCTGGGGGTTAGGGCGTAGTGGCTAGGGGAAGGTACTGGGGATTAGGGCGTAGTGGCTAGGGGAAGGTGCTGGGGGTTAGGGCGTAGTGGCTAGGGGAAGGTGCTGGGGATTAGGGCATAGTGGCTAGGGGAAGGTGCTGGGGGTGAGGGCGTAGTGGCTAGGGGAGGGGCTGGGGGTTAGGGCGTAGTGGCTAGGGGAAGGTGCTGGGGATTAGGGTGTAGTGGCTAGGGGAAGGTGCTGGGGATTAGGGGGTAGTGGCTAGGGGAAGGTGCTGGGGGTTAGGGGGTAGTGGCTAGGGGAAGGTGCTGGGGGTTATGGCGTAGTGGCTAGGGGAATGTGCTGGGGATTAGGACGTAGTGGCTAGGGGAAGGTGCTGGGGATTAGGATGTAGTGGCTAGGGGAAGGTGCTGGGGATTAGGGGGTAGTGGCTAGGGGAAGATGCTAGGGATTAGGGCGTAGAGGCTAGGGGAAGGTGCTAGGGATTAGGGCGTAGCGGCTAGGGGAAGGTGCTAGGGATTAGGGCGTAGCGGCTAGGGGAATGTGCTGGGGATTATGGTGTAGTGGCTAGGGGAATGTGGTAGGGATTAGGGCGTAGTGGCTAGGGGAAGGTGCTGGGAATTAGGGCGTAGCGGCTAGGGGAGGTGCTGGGGGTTAAGGCGTAGCGGCTAGGGGAAGGTGCTGGGGGTTAGGGCGTAGTGGCTAGGGGAATGTGCTGGGGATTAGGGCGTAGCGGCTAGGGGAGGTGCTGGGGGTTAGGGCGTAGCGGCTAGGGGAAGGTGCTGGGGGTTAGGGCGTAGTGGCTAGTTGAAGGTGCTGGGGATTAGGGCGTAGTGGCTAGGGGAAGGTGCTGGGGATTAGGGGGTAGTGGCTAGGGGAAGGTGCTAGGGATTAGGGCGTAGTGGCTAGGGGAAGGTGCTGGAGATTAGGACGTAGTGGCTAGGGGAATGTGCTAGGGATTAGGACGTAGTGGCTAGGGGAAGGTGCTGGGGATTAGGGGGTTGTGGCTAGGGGAATGTGCTAGGGATTAGGACGTAGTGGCTAGGGGAAGGTGCTGGGGATTAGGAGGTAGTGGCTAGGGGAAGGTGCTAGGGATTAGGGCGTAGTGGCTAGGGGAAGGTGCTAGGGATTAGGGCGTAGTGGCTAGGGGAAGGTGCTGGGGGTTAGGGTGTAGTGGCTAGGGGAAGGTGCTGGGGATTAGGGCGTAGTGGCTAGGGGAATGTGCTAGGGATTAGGGCGTAGTGGCTAGGGGAAGGTGCTAGGGATTAGGGCGTAGTGGCTAGGGGAAGGTGCTAGGGATTAGGGCGTAGTGGCTAGGGGAAGGGGCTGGGGATTAGGACGTAGTGGCTAGGGGAATGAGCTAGGGATTAGGGTGTAGTGGCTAGGGGAAGGTGCTAGGGATTAGGGCGTAGTGGCTAGGGGAATGTGCTAGGGATTAGGTTGTAGTGGCTAGGGGAATGTGCTAGGGATTAGGGCGTAGTGGCTAGGGGAAGGTGCTGGGGGTTAGGACGTAGAGGCTAGGGGAAGGTGCTGGGGATTAGGGCGTAGTGGCTAGGGGAATGTGCTAGGGATTAGGGCGTAGTGGCTAGGGGAATGTGCTAGGGATTAGGGCGTAGTGGCTAGGGGAAGGTGCTAGGGATTAGGGCGTAGTGGCTAGGGGAAGGTGCTAGGGATTAGGGCGTAGTGGCTAGGGGAAGGTGCTAGGGATTAGGGCGTAGTGGCTAGGGGAATGTGCTAGGGATTAGGACGTAGTGGCTAGGGGAAGGTGCTGGGGATTAGGGGGTAGTGGCTAGGGGAAGGTGCTAGGGATTAGGGCGTAGCGGCTAGGGGAATGTGGTAGGGATTAGGACGTAGTGGCTAGGGGAAGGTGCTAGGGATTAGGGCGTAGCGGCTAGGGGAATGTGCTAGGGATTAGGACGTAGTGGCTAGGGGAAGGTGCTAGGGATTAGGGCGTAGCGGCTAGGGGAAGGTGCTAGGGATTAGGGCGTAGCGGCTAGGGGAAGGTGCTGGGGGTTAGGGCGTAGCGGCTAGGGGAATGTGCTGGGGATTATGGCGTAGCGGCTAGGGGAATGTGGTAGGGATTAGGGCGTAGCGGCTAGGGGAAGGTGCTGGGGATTAGGGTGTAGCGGCTAGGGGAGGTGCTGGGGGTTAGGGCGTAGCGGCTAGGGGAAGGTGCTGGGGGTTAGGGCGTAGTGGCTAGGGGAATGTGCTGGGGATTAGGGCGTAGTGGCTAGGGGAAGGTGCTGGGGATTAGGGCGTAGTGGCTAGGGGAAGGTGCTGGGGATTAGGGGGTAGTGGCTAGGGGAAGGTGCTAGGGATTAGGGGGTAGTGGCTAGGGGAAGGTGCTAGGGATTAGGGCGTAGTGGCTAGGGGAAGGTGCTGGGGATTAGGACGTAGTGGCTAGGGGAATGTGCTAGGGATTAGGACGTAGTGGCTAGGGGAAGGTGCTAGGGATTAGGACGTAGTGGCTAGGGGAAGGTGCTGGGGATTAGGGGGTAGTGGCTAGGGGAAGGTGCTAGGGATTAGGGCGTAGTGGCTAGGGGAAGGTGCTAGGAATTAGGGCGTAGTGGCTAGGGGAAGGTGCTGGGGGTTAGGGCGTAGTGGCTAGGGGAAGGTGCTGGGGATTCGGGCGTAGTGGCTAGGGGAATGTGCTAGGGATTAGGGCGTAGTGGCTAGGGGAAGGTGCTAGGGATTAGGGCGTAGTGGCTAGGGGAAGGTGCTAGGGATTAGGGCGTAGTGGCTAGGGGAAGGGGCTGGGGATTAGGACGTAGTGGCTAGGGGAAGGTGCTAGGGATTAGGGTGTAGTGGCTAGGGGAAGGTGCTAGGGATTAGGGCGTAGTGGCTAGGGGAATGTGCTAGGGATTAGGTTGTAGTGGCTAGGGGAATGTGCTAGGGATTAGGGCGTAGTGGCTAGGGGAAGGTGCTGGGGGTTAGGACGTAGAGGCTAGGGGAAGGTGCTGGGGATTAGGGCGTAGTGGCTAGGGGAATGTGCTAGGGATTAGGGCGTAGTGGCTAGGGGAATGTGCTAGGGATTAGGGCGTAGTGGCTAGGGGAAGGTGCTAGGGATTAGGGCGTAGTGGCTAGGGGAAGGTGCTAGGGATTAGGGCGTAGTGGCTAGGGGAATGTGCTAGGGATTAGGGCGTAGTGGCTAGGGGAATGTGCTAGGGATTAGGGCGTAGTGGCTAGGGGAATGTGCTAGGGATTAGGGCGTAGTGGCTAGGGGAAGGTGCTAGGGATTAGGACGTAGAGGCTAGGGGAATGTGCTAGGGATTAGGGCGTAGTGGCTAGGGGAATGTGCTAGGGATTAGGGTGTAGTGGCTAGGGGAAGGTGCTAGGGATTAGGGCGTAGTGGCTAGGGGAATTGTGCTAGGGATTAGGGCGTAGAGGCTAGGGGAATGTGCTAGGGATTAGGGCGTAGAGGCTAGGGGAATGTGCTAGGGATTAGGGCGTAGTGGCTAGGGGAATGTGCTGGGGATTAGGACGTAGTGGCTAGGGGAATGTGCTAGGGATTAGGGCGTAGTGGCTAAGGGAATGTGCTAGGGATTAGGGCGTAGTGGCTAGGAGAAGGTCCTGTGGATTAGTGCGTAGTGGCTAGGGGAATGTGCTGGGGATTAAGGTGTAGTGGCTGGGGATTAGGGCGTAGTGGCTAGGGGAAGGTGCTAGGGATTAGGGCGTAGTGGCTAGTGTTTAGGTAATAGGTGCATGTGGTTAGGGGTTAGAGTTACACATACCTTCCCAGGTGGCCTTGTGAAGACCCTGCCAGACAATATAGCAGTAGAGAAAGACAGCCAGGGAGTACTGGGAGATGGAGTTGGCTGCAGCAGAACCACTGAGACAGACAGAGACAGAGATTTATAAAGTCAAGTAGTACTGGGAGATGGAGTTGGCTGCAGCAGAACCACTGAGACAGACAGAGACAGAGATTTATAAAGTCAAGTAGCACTGGGAGATGGAGTTCGTTATTATAGAGCCACTGAGACGGACAGAAATAGATATATATACAGTACCAGTCCAAAGTTTGGACACACCTACTCATTCAAGGGTTTTTCTTTATTTTGACTATGATCTAATTCGTAGAATTATATATATATATTTTGTTACCTTTATTTAACTATGCAAGTGATTAAGAACAGATTCTTATTTACAATGATGGTCTAGGAACGGTGGGTTAACTGGTCTAGGAACAGTGGGTTAACTGGTCTATGAACAGTGGGTTAACTGGTCTAGGAACAGTGGGTTAACTGGTCTAGGAACAGTGGGTTAACTGGTCTAGGAACAGTGGGTTAACTGGTCTAGGAACAGTGGGTTAACTGGTCTAGGAACAGTGGGTTAACTGGTCTAGGAACGGTGGGTTAACTGGTCTAGGAACAGTGGGTTAACTGGTCTAGGAACAGTGGGTTAACTGGTCTAGGAACAGTGGGTTAACTGGTCTAGGAACGGTGGGTTAACTGGTCTAGGAACGGTGGGTTAACTGGTCTAGGAACGGTGGGTTAACTGCCTTGTTCAGGGGCAGAACTACAGATGTTTACCTTGTCAACTGGGGATTCGATACTGCAACCTTTCAGTTATTAGTCCAACGCTCTAACCGCTAGGCTACCTGCCGCCTCTAACCACTAGGCTACCTGACGCATGCCTAAGGCACGTTCACGCAGATGAGCAGGGACCCTGGGCATCTTTCTTTTGGTGTTTTCAGAGTCAGTAGAAAGGCCTCTTTAGTGTCCTAAGTTTTCATAACTGTGACTTTAATTGCCTACCGTCTGTAAGCTGTTAGTGTCTTAATGTATCTGGAGTACTTCTCATGTCTTATCCAGTGTCCATTGTGATTTTAAGTATGCTCTCTCTAATTCTCTCCTTCTCTCTTTCTTTCTCTCTCTCTGAGGACCTGAGCCCTAGGACCATACGTCAGGACTACCGGGCATGATGACTCCTTGCTGTCCCCAGTCCACCTGGCCTTGCTGCTGTTCCAGTTTCAACTGTTCTGCCTGCGGTTATGGAACCCCTACCTGTCCCAGACCTGCTGTTTTCAACTCTTAATGATCGGCTATGAAAAGCCAACTGACATTTATTCCTGATTATTATTTGACCATGCTTGTCATTTACGAAAATGTTTAACATCTTGGCCATGTTCTGTTATAATCTCCACCCGGCACAGCCAGAAGAGGACTGGCCACCCCTCATAGCCTGGTTCCTCTCTAGGTTTCTTCCTAGGGTTTGCCCTTTCTAGGTAGTTTTTCCTAGCCACCGTGCTTCTACACCTGCATTGCTTGCTGTTTGGGGTTTTAGGCCGAAGTTCTGTCACTGTTGACACCTTATCAAGAGATTGGTACGCTTGTAGAAAGAGATTCGTGGTTTGAGCAGCAAATTGCATCATGAAGTGACAGTTTGCTTTTTGAAAGTCCTATATCTTGAACTAGATTGCTGACATGAAAAATATTTTGGGCCTGTATCAACAGTGGACTGATGGATAAAAAAAAAAAAAAAAAAACGATAGCTATTGAGTTGGATGTTTCCTTTAAATAGACCTAAGACCTTTCTGAATCGGAAAGGAAAGGCAAGTTCTGAAAGTGCCCTGCTTAGAATCAGATTAAATTCTTTGCAAACAAGACACACTGGTTTGACATTGAATAAATAAGGTAAGATGAATATCCTGAGTAGATATTAAATAGAAACAAAGGGGATTTTACCACTGTAATCAGATGGAAATTATTCGATTATTGTCATTGAATTGACTAGACCACTAATTACATGTGTTACATGTGTAGTGTAGGCCTATGAACTGGGCAGCTAGTAGGCTATCGCTAATAGTAATGTTCTGGTCAGCCGACTAGCAACAAGCTCAGAAAAAAAATTGCCCAAACCTAGTTGCCAACCTCTGTTGAATATTTAACCAACAAGGCCCGAGGAGGTGTGGTATATGACCAATATCCCACGGCTAAGGACTGTTCTTACCCACGACACAGCGCAGAGTGCCTGGACACAGCCCTTAGCCGTGGAATATTGGCCATATATCACAAACCCCCCGAGGAGCCTTATCGCAATTATAAACTGGGCAGTAAAAACAAATGTTTTGTCATACCCGTGGTATACTGTCTGACATACCACGGCTTTCAGCCAATCAGAATTCAGGGCTCAAACCACCCAGTTTATAATGTCAATTCAATCACCCTCTTCGTCATCCTCCTCATCATCGTTTAGATCATTCAACGGTGCTAAACCTGAAGAAGTTAAATGATTTTGTTTCTCACCAGTGTGCTCTGAAGAGGGAACAACGATACAACATGGCAAACGGGATGGGACATTCGTTTCAATTGAATCACTACGTTTTAAATTCAGGTGTACCTATCAAAATATTGAAGGGCATATCAGATGGCCTGCTTTGCTCATATGAATAACACCAAGCATACGGTTGCCATAAGATTGAAATGAAAGACTAAAAACTATAAAATAGGAAATAAAAGACCCGTGGAAAAAAACTATAAAATAGCTCCACTACGGTGAAATGTAAATATTTAATGTATTAATTGAATGGTGATGACAGCCTTTCAGGAAATACATTTAAATCATGTTTTAATGGGATTTTCTCTACCCTGCTCCATGAATTCAATTTCAAATATGGCTCCCAGTGTGGCTAGTCCTGGGGGGGGGGGGGGGGGGGTATTATGTATTTGGCAGTTCGTTCTCTGTATGTTCCTAGCCTAGATCCAGAGTTGGAGACCACTGGTATCTACACTATAGTATTTATGACTCACGCTGCACCTCGGTCCAGAGTTGGAGGCCTTTGGTATCTACATTGAATGTATAGTATTTATGACTCACGCTACGCCCAGGTCCAGCACAGAGAGGAAGATGTAGTTGATGAGAGCATTGAGAATGTTCCCCACCACTCCTACGATCACCGTAGGCCAGATGATACCCTGTAGAACAAAACACAACATTATCTATAGACCCACCACTCCTACTATCACCGTAGGCCAGATGATACCCTGTAGAACAAAACACAACATTATCTATAGACCCACCACTCCTACGATCACCGTAGGCCAGATGATACCCTGTAGAACAAAACACAACATTATCTATAGACCCACCACTCCTACGATCACCGTAGGCCAGATGATACCCTGTAGAACAAAACACAACATTATCTATAGACCCACCACTCCTACGATCACCGTAGGCCAGATGATACCCTGTAGAACAAAACACAACATTATCTATAGACCCACCACTCCTACGATCACCGTAGGCCAGATGATACCCTGTAGAACAAAACACAACATTATCTATAGACCCACCACTCCTACGATCACCGTAGGCCAGATGATACCCTGTAGAACAAAACACAACATTATCTATAGACCCACCACTCCTATTACCACTGTAGGGCCAGATGGTGTTATCTATAGACCCACCACTCCTACGATCACCGTAGGCCAGATGATACCCTGTAGAACAAAACACAACATTATCTATAGACCCACCACTCCTACTATCACCGTAGGCCAGATGATACCCTGTAGAACAAAACACAACATTATCTATAGACCCACCACTCCTACGATCACCGTAGGCCAGATGATACCCTGTAGAACAAAACACAACATTATCTATAGACCCACCACTCCTACTATCACCGTAGGCCAGATGATACCCTGTAGAACAAAACACAACATTATCTATAGACCCACCACTCCTACGATCACCGTAGGCCAGATGATACCCTGTAGAACAAAACACAACATTATCTATAGACCCACCACTCCTACTACCACTGTAGGCCAGATGATACCCTGTAGAACAAAACACAACATTATCTATAGACCCACCACTCCTACTATCACCGTAGGCCAGATGATACCCTGTAAAACAAAACACAACATTATCTATAGACCCACCACTCCTATTACCACTGTAGGGCCAGATGGTGTTATCTATAGACCCACCACTCCTACTATCACCGTAGGCCAGATGATACCCTGTAGAACAAAACACAACATTATCTATAGACCCACCACTCCTATTACTACAGTAGGGCCAGATGGTGTTATCTATAGACCCACCACTCCTACTATCACCGTAGGCCAGATGATACCCTGTAGAACAAAACACGACATTATCTATAGACCCACCACTCCTACTATCACCGTAGGCCAGATGATACCCTGTAGAACAAAACACAACATTATCTATAGACCCACCACTCCTACTATCACCGTAGGCCAGATGGTGTTATCTATAGACCCACCACTCCTACTATCACCGTAGGCCAGATGATACCCTGTAGAACAAAACACAACATTATCTATAGACCCACCACTCCTACTATCACCGTAGGCCAGATGATACCCTGTAGAACAAAACACAACATTATCTATAGACCCACCACTCCTACTACCACTGTAGGCCAGATGATACCCTGTAGAACAAAACACAACATTATCTATAGACCCACCACTCCTACTATCACCGTAGGCCAGATGATACCCTGTAGAACAAAACACAACATTATCTATAGACCCACCACTCCTATTACTACAGTAGGGCCAGATGGTGTTATCTATAGACCCACCACTCCTACTATCACCGTAGGCCAGATGATACCCTGTAGAACAAAACACAACATTATCTATAGACCCACCACTCCTACTATCACCGTAGGCCAGATGATACCCTGTAGAACAAAACACAACATTATCTATAGACCCACCACTCCTACTATCACCGTAGGCCAGATGATACCCTGTAGAACAAAACACAACATTATCTATAGACCCACCACTCCTACGATCACCGTAGGCCAGATGATACCCTGTAGAACAAAACACAACATTATCTATAGACCCACCACTCCTACTACCACTGTAGGCCAGATGATACCCTGTAGAACAAAACACAACATTATCTATAGACCCACCACTCCTACTATCACCGTAGGCCAGATGATACCCTGTAGAACAAAACACAACATTATCTATAGACCCACCACTCCTATTACTACAGTAGGGCCAGATGGTGTTATCTATAGACCCACCACTCCTACTATCACCGTAGGCCAGATGATACCCTGTAGAACAAAACACGACATTATCTATAGACCCACCACTCCTACTATCACCGTAGGCCAGATGATACCCTGTAGAACAAAACACAACATTATCTATAGACCCACCACTCCTACTATCACTGTAGGCCAGATGATACCCTGTAGAACAAAACACAACATTATCTATAGACCCACCACTCCTACTATCACCGTAGGCCAGATGATACCCTGTAGAACAAAACACAACATTATCTATAGACCCACCACTCCTACTACCACTGTAGGCCAGATGATACCCTGTAGAACAAAACACAACATTATCTATAGACCCACCACTCCTACTATCACCGTAGGCCAGATGATACCCTGTAGAACAAAACACAACATTATCTATAGACCCACCACTCCTATTACTACAGTAGGGCCAGATGGTGTTATCTATAGACCCACCACTCCTACTATCACCGTAGGCCAGATGATACCCTGTAGAACAAAACACAACATTATCTATAGACCCACCACTCCTACTATCACCGTAGGCCAGATGATACCCTGTAGAACAAAACACAACATTATCTATAGACCCACCACTCCTACTATCACCGTAGGCCAGATGATACCCTGTGGAACAAAACACAACATTATCTATAGACCCACCACTCCTACTATCACCGTAGGCCAGATGATACCCTGTAGAACAAAACACAACATTATCTATAGACCCACCACTCCTATTACTACAGTAGGGCCAGATGGTGTTATCTATAGACCCACCACTCCTACTATCACCGTAGGCCAGATGATACCCTGTAGAACAAAACACAACATTATCTATAGACCCACCACTCCTACGATCACCGTAGGCCAGATGATACCCTGTAGAACAAAACACAACATTATCTATAGACCCACCACTCCTACTATCACCGTAGGCCAGATGATACCCTGTAGAACAAAACACAACATTATCTATAGACCCACCACTCCTACGATCACCGTAGGCCAGATGATACCCTGTAGAACAAAACACAACCTTATCTATAGACCCACCACTCCTACTACCACTGTAGGCCAGATGATACCCTGTAGAACAAAACACAACATTATCTATAGACCCACCACTCCTACTATCACCGTAGGCCAGATGATACCCTGTAGAACAAAACACAACATTATCTATAGACCCACCACTCCTATTACTACAGTAGGGCCAGATGGTGTTATCTATAGACCCACCACTCCTACTATCACCGTAGGCCAGATGATACCCTGTAGAACAAAACACGACATTATCTATAGACCCACCACTCCTACTATCACCGTAGGCCAGATGATACCCTGTAGAACAAAACACAACATTATCTATAGACCCACCACTCCTACTATCACCGTAGGCCAGATGATACCCTGTAGAACAAAACACAACATTATCTATAGACCCACCACTCCTACTATCACCGTAGGCCAGATGATACCCTGTAGAACAAAACACAACATTATCTATAGACCCACCACTCCTACTATCACCGTAGGCCAGATGATACCCTGTAGAACAAAACACAACATTATCTATAGACCCACCACTCCTACTACCACTGTAGGCCAGATGATACCCTGTAGAACAAAACACAACATTATCTATAGACCCACCACTCCTACTATCACCGTAGGCCAGATGATACCCTGTAGAACAAAACACAACATTATCTATAGACCCACCACTCCTATTACTACAGTAGGGCCAGATGGTGTTATCTATAGACCCACCACTCCTACTATCACCGTAGGCCAGATGATACCCTGTAGAACAAAACACAACATTATCTATAGACCCACAACTCCTACTATCACCGTAGGCCAGATGATACCCTGTAGAACAAAACACAACATTATCTATAGACCCACCACTCCTACTATCACCGTAGGCCAGATGATACCCTGTAGAACAAAACACAACATTATCTATAGACCCACCACTCCTACTATCACCGTAGGCCAGATGATACCCTGTAGAACAAAACACAACATTATCTATAGACCCACCACTCCTATTACTACAGTAGGGCCAGATGGTGTTATCTATAGACCCACCACTCCTACTATCACCGTAGGCCAGATGATACCCTGTAGAACAAAACACAACATTATCTATAGACCCACCACTCCTACGATCACCGTAGGCCAGATGATACCCTGTAGAACAAAACACAACATTATCTATAGACCCACCACTCCTACTATCACCGTAGGCCAGATGATACCCTGTAGAACAAAACACAACATTATCTATAGACCCACCACTCCTACTATCACCGTAGGCCAGATGATACCCTGTAGAACAAAACACAACATTATCTATAGACCCACCACTCCTACTATCACCGTAGGCCAGATGATACCCTGTAGAACAAAACACAACATTATCTATAGACCCACCACTCCTACTACCACTGTAGGCCAGATGATACCCTGTAGAACAAAACACAACATTATCTATAGACCCACCACTCCTACTATCACCGTAGGCCAGATGATACCCTGTAGAACAAAACACAACATTATCTATAGACCCACCACTCCTATTACTACAGTAGGGCCAGATGGTGTTATCTATAGACCCACCACTCCTACTATCACCGTAGGCCAGATGATACCCTGTAGAACAAAACACAACATTATCTATAGACCCACCACTCCTACTATCACCGTAGGCCAGATGATACCCTGTAGAACAAAACACAACATTATCTATAGACCCACCACTCCTACTATCACCGTAGGCCAGATGATACCCTGTAGAACAAAACACAACATTATCTATAGACCCACCACTCCTACTATCACCGTAGGCCAGATGATACCCTGTAGAACAAAACACAACATTATCTATAGACCCACCACTCCTATTACTACAGTAGGGCCAGATGGTGTTATCTATAGACCCACCACTCCTACTATCACCGTAGGCCAGATGATACCCTGTAGAACAAAACACAACATTATCTATAGACCCACCACTCCTACGATCACCGTAGGCCAGATGATACCCTGTAGAACAAAACACAACATTATCTATAGACCCACCACTCCTACTATCACCGTAGGCCAGATGATACCCTGTAGAACAAAACACAACATTATCTATAGACCCACCACTCCTACGATCACCGTAGACCAGATGATACCCTGTAGAACAAAACACAACATTATCTATAGACCCACCACTCCTACTACCACTGTAGGCCAGATGATACCCTGTAGAACAAAACACAACATTATCTATAGACCCACCACTCCTACTATCACCGTAGGCCAGATGATACCCTGTAGAACAAAACACAACATTATCTATAGACCCACCACTCCTATTACTACAGTAGGGCCAGATGGTGTTATCTATAGACCCACCACTCCTACTATCACCGTAGGCCAGATGATACCCTGTAGAACAAAACACGACATTATCTATAGACCCACCACTCCTACTATCACCGTAGGCCAGATGATACCCTGTAGAACAAAACACAACATTATCTATAGACCCACCACTCCTACTATCACCGTAGGCCAGATGATACCCTGTAGAACAAAACACAACATTATCTATAGACCCACCACTCCTACTATCACCGTAGGCCAGATGATACCCTGTAGAACAAAACACAACATTATCTATAGACCCACCACTCCTATTACTACAGTAGGGCCAGATGGTGTTATCTATAGACCCACCACTCCTACTATCACCGTAGGCCAGATGATACCCTGTAGAACAAAACACAACATTATCTATAGACCCACCACTCCTACTATCACCGTAGGCCAGATGATACCCTGTAGAACAAAACACAACATTATCTATAGACCCACCACTCCTACTATCACCGTAGGCCAGATGATACCCTGTAGAACAAAACACAACATTATCTATAGACCCACCACTCCTACTATCACCGTAGGCCAGATGATACCCTGTAGAACAAAACACAACATTATCTATAGACCCACCACTCCTATTACTACAGTAGGGCCAGATGGTGTTATCTATAGACCCACCACTCCTACTATCACCGTAGGCCAGATGATACCCTGTAGAACAAAACACAACATTATCTATAGACCCACCACTCCTACGATCACCGTAGGCCAGATGATACCCTGTAGAACAAAACACAACATTATCTATAGACCCACCACTCCTACTATCACCGTAGGCCAGATGATACCCTGTAGAACAAAACACAACATTATCTATAGACCCACCACTCCTACGATCACCGTAGGCCAGATGATACCCTGTAGAACAAAACACAACATTATCTATAGACCCACCACTCCTACTACCACTGTAGGCCAGATGATACCCTGTAGAACAAAACACAACATTATCTAAAGACCCACCACTCCTACTATCACCGTAGGCCAGATGATACCCTGTAGAACAAAACACAACATTATCTATAGACCCACCACTCCTATTACTACAGTAGGGCCAGATGGTGTTATCTATAGACCCACCACTCCTACTATCACCGTAGGCCAGATGATACCCTGTAGAACAAAACACGACATTATCTATAGACCCACCACTCCTACTATCACCGTAGGCCAGATGATACCCTGTAGAACAAAACACAACATTATCTATAGACCCACCACTCCTACTATCACCGTAGGCCAGATGATACCCTGTAGAACAAAACACAACATTATCTATAGACCCACCACTCCTACTATCACCGTAGGCCAGATGATACCCTGTAGAACAAAACACAACATTATCTATAGACCCACCACTCCTACTATCACCGTAGGCCAGATGATACCCTGTAGAACAAAACACAACATTATCTATAGACCCACCACTCCTACTATCACCGTAGGCCAGATGATACCCTGTAGAACAAAACACAACATTATCTATAGACCCACCACTCCTATTACTACAGTAGGGCCAGATGGTGTTATCTATAGACCCACCACTCCTACTATCACCGTAGGCCAGATGATACCCTGTAGAACAAAACACAACATTATCTATAGACCCACCACTCCTACGATCACCGTAGGCCAGATGATACCCTGTAGAACAAAACACAACATTATCTATAGACCCACCACTCCTACTATCACCGTAGGCCAGATGATACCCTGTAGAACAAAACACAACATTATCTATAGACCCACCACTCCTACGATCACCGTAGGCCAGATGATACCCTGTAGAACAAAACACAACATTATCTATAGACCCACCACTCCTACTACCACTGTAGGCCAGATGATACCCTGTAGAACAAAACACAACATTATCTATAGACCCACCACTCCTACTATCACCGTAGGCCAGATGATACCCTGTAGAACAAAACACAACATTATCTATAGACCCACCACTCCTATTACTACAGTAGGGCCAGATGGTGTTATCTATAGACCCACCACTCCTACTATCACCGTAGGCCAGATGATACCCTGTAGAACAAAACACGACATTATCTATAGACCCACCACTCCTACTATCACCGTAGGCCAGATGATACCCTGTAGAACAAAACACAACATTATCTATAGACCCACCACTCCTACTATCACCGTAGGCCAGATGATACCCTGTAGAACAAAACACAACATTATCTATAGACCCACCACTCCTACTATCACCGTAGGCCAGATGATACCCTGTAGAACAAAACACAACATTATCTATAGACCCACCACTCCTATTACTACAGTAGGGCCAGATGGTGTTATCTATAGACCCACCACTCCTACTATCACCGTAGGCCAGATGATACCCTGTAGAACAAAACACAACATTATCTATAGACCCACCACTCCTACTATCACCGTAGGCCAGATGATACCCTGTAGAACAAAACACAACATTATCTATAGACCCACCACTCCTACTATCACCGTAGGCCAGATGATACCCTGTAGAACAAAACACAACATTATCTATAGACCCACCACTCCTACTATCACCGTAGGCCAGATGATACCCTGTAGAACAAAACACAACATTATCTATAGACCCACCACTCCTATTACTACAGTAGGGCCAGATGGTGTTATCTATAGACCCACCACTCCTACTATCACCGTAGGCCAGATGATACCCTGTAGAACAAAACACAACATTATCTATAGACCCACCACTCCTACGATCACCGTAGGCCAGATGATACCCTGTAGAACAAAACACAACATTATCTATAGACCCACCACTCCTACTATCACCGTAGGCCAGATGATACCCTGTAGAACAAAACACAACATTATCTATAGACCCACCACTCCTACGATCACCGTAGGCCAGATGATACCCTGTAGAACAAAACACAACATTATCTATAGACCCACCACTCCTACTACCACTGTAGGCCAGATGATACCCTGTAGAACAAAACACAACATTATCTATAGACCCACCACTCCTACTATCACCGTAGGCCAGATGATACCCTGTAGAACAAAACACAACATTATCTATAGACCCACCACTCCTATTACTACAGTAGGGCCAGATGGTGTTATCTATAGACCCACCACTCCTACTATCACCGTAGGCCAGATGATACCCTGTAGAACAAAACACGACATTATCTATAGACCCACCACTCCTACTATCACCGTAGGCCAGATGATACCCTGTAGAACAAAACACAACATTATCTATAGACCCACCACTCCTACTATCACCGTAGGCCAGATGATACCCTGTAGAACAAAACACAACATTATCTATAGACCCACCACTCCTACTATCACCGTAGGCCAGATGATGCCCTGTAGAACAAAACACAACATTATCTATAGACCCACCACTCCTACTATCACCGTAGGCCAGATGATACCCTGTAGAACAAAACACAACATTATCTATAGACCCACCACTCCTACTACCACTGTAGGCCAGATGATACCCTGTAGAACAAAACACAACATTATCTATAGACCCACCACTCCTACTATCACCGTAGGCCAGATGATACCCTGTAGAACAAAACACAACATTATCTATAGACCCACCACTCCTATTACTACAGTAGGGCCAGATGGTGTTATCTATAGACCCACCACTCCTACTATCACCGTAGGCCAGATGATACCCTGTAGAACAAAACACAACATTATCTATAGACCCACCACTCCTACTATCACCGTAGGCCAGATGATACCCTGTAGAACAAAACACAACATTATCTATAGACCCACCACTCCTACTATCACCGTAGGCCAGATGATACCCTGTAGAACAAAACACAACATTATCTATAGACCCACCACTCCTATTACTACAGTAGGGCCAGATGGTGTTATCTATAGACCCACCACTCCTACTATCACCGTAGGCCAGATGATACCCTGTAGAACAAAACACAACATTATCTATAGACCCACCACTCCTACGATCACCGTAGGCCAGATGATACCCTGTAGAACAAAACACAACATTATCTATAGACCCACCACTCCTATTACCACTGTAGGGCTAGATGTTATCTATAGACCCACCACTCCTATTACCACTGTAGGGCCAGATGGTGTTATCTATAGACCCACCACTCCTATTACCACTGTAGGGCCAGATGGTGTTACCTATAGACCCACCACTCCTATTACCACTGTAGGGCCAGATGGTGTTATCTATAGACCCACCACTCCTATTACCACTGTAGGGCCAGATGTTACCTATAGACCCACCACTCCTATTACCACTGTAGGGCCAGATGTTATCTATAGACCCACCACTCCTATTACCACTGTAGGGCTAGATGTTATCTATAGACCCACCACTCCTATTACCACTGTAGGGCTAGATGGTGTTATCTATAGACCCACCACTCCTATTACCACTGTAGGGCTAGATGGTGTTATCTATAGACCCACCACTCCTATTACCACTGTAGGGCCAGATGGTGTTATCTATAGACCCACCACTCAATGCATTACAGATAGAGAGACCTGTCAGTTGTCCAGAACAAAATATTTTCTAAAGACCTGTCCTGATCAATACATTATCAGCCTCCAGTATTTATGCTGCAGTAGTTTATGTGTCGGGGGGCTAGGGTCAGTTTGTTATATCTGGAGTACTTCTCCTGTCTTATCCGGTGTCCTGTGTGAATTTAAATATGCTCCCTCTAATAATCTCTCTCCCTCTCTCCCTACCTGAGTATTGAGCCATAGGACCATGTCTCAGGACTACCTGGCCTGATGACTCCTTGCTGTCCCCAGTCCACCTGGTCAACTGTTCTGCCTGCGGCTATGGAACCCTGACCTGTTCACCGGACGTGCTACCTGTCCCGGACTTGCTGTTTTCAACTCTCTAGAGACTGCAGGAGCGGTAGAGATACTCTTAATGATCGGCTATGAAAAGCCAACTGACATTTACTCCTGAGGAACTGACCTGTTGCACCCTCTACAACTACTGTGCTCATTATTATTTGACCATGCTGGTCATTTATGAACATTTTAACATCTTGGCCATGTTCTGTTATAATATCCAACTGGCACAGCCAGAAGAGGACTGGCCACCCCTCAGAGCCTGGTTCCTCTCTAGGTTTCTTCCTAGTTTCCAACCCTTCTAGGGAGTTTTTCCTAGCCACCGTGCTTCTACACCTGCATTGCTTGCTGTTTGGGGTTTTAGGCTGGGTTTCTGTACAGCACTTTGAGATATCAGCTGATGAAAGAAGGGCTATATAAATATATTTGATTGATTGATTACCTAAAGACCTGTCCTGATCATTAAAGCATCTAAAAACCTGTTCTGATCAATACATTATCTAAAGACCTGTCCTTCTGATCAATACATTATCTAAAGACCTGTCCTGATCAATACATTATCTAAAGACCTGTCCTGATCAATACATTATCTAAAGACCTGTCCTTCTGATCAATACATTATCTAAAGACCTGTCCTGATCAATACATTATCTAAAGACCTGTCCTGGTCAATACATTATCTAAAGACCTGTCCTGATCAATACATTATCTAAAGACCTGTTCTTCTGATCAATACATTATCTAAAGACCTGTCCTTCTGATCAATACATTATCTAAAGACCTGTCCTTCTGATGAATACATTATCTAAAGACCTGTCCTGATCAATACATTATCTAAAGACCTGTCCTGATCAATACATTATCTAAAGACCTGTCCTGATCAATACATTATCTAAAGACCTGTCCTTCTGATCAATACATTATCTAAAGACCTGTCCTTCTGATCAATACATTATCTAAAGACCTGTCCTTCTGATCAATACATTATCTAAAGACCTGTCCTGATCAATACATTATCTAAAGACCTGTCCTGATCAATACATTATCTAAAGACCTGTCCTGATCAATACATTATCTAAAGACCTGTTCTTCTGATCAATACATTATATAAAGACCTGTCCTTCTGATCAATACATTATCTAAAGACCTGTCCTGATCAATACATTATCTAAAGACCTGTCCTGATCAATACATTATCTAAAGACCTGTCCTGATCAATACATTATCTAAAGACCTGTCCTGATCAATACATTATCTAAAGACCTGTCCTTCTGATCAATACATTATCTAAAGACCTGTTCTTCTGATCAATACATTATCTAAAGACCTGTCCTGATCAATACATCATCTAAAGATCTGTTCTTCTGATCAAAACATTATCTAAAGACCTGTCCTTCTGATCAATACATTATCTAAAGACCTGTCCTTCTGATCAATACATTATCTAAAGACCTGTCCTTCTGATCAAAACATTATCTAAAGACCTGTCCTTCTGATCAATACATTATCTAAAGACCTGTC